>NW_006921533.1:1091514-1217150 GCF_000340215.1 Pseudocercospora fijiensis CIRAD86
CCCCCCCCCCCCCCCCCCCTTCGAATCCGCCGTCCCTCCCCCACTACGTCGTCCGAAAGCCTTCGTCGCCTACGCAGTACTGTGCATGCCGCGCTCTCCATGAAGCCCTCAAAAGATATCACGGTGGTTGGCATGTCGTCGTATAATGATCTCCACATACCCATGTCTGGAAGAGATAAATCTGTCAACAGTCAGTGCCCTGCTGGAATGCTATTCTACCGTTCTGCTCAGTGCATTCCTCAGGACAACACACTCTACTCCTTCGCACCTTTTGAATTCAATCAATCCCACACCTGCTATCTCCAATTCTTCATCGGAGTCTCGCCATGGCACGGCATGAAGCAGACTGCGCATGTGACACCTGTACGAAGAAAAGAGCAGATCTGAAGGCATGGGCATCAATCCCTCTTCACGATATTGGGACATTTTTCAAGCTCAACCTGGACTTTCTCCACGCTGAATTAACATGCCAAAGATTCTCGCCACAGTGATATTCCCTCGTTACGAGGAAGGACTGGTGCCGGAGGAAGATGAAAACGATCCTTGGGCATACACTTCGCATACCTGCGAACATAGAAGCTCGCTGAGTGGTCCACATCCCACGGGAAGTAGAACCGTGGCTCCGGACCGAGAATCCTTCGTGAATGGTACTGCGGAGTGGGAAGACATCGGAAACATCGGCTGCCTAAAACTCACGTCGATTTGGGTGGCGAGGCAGTCGTCGAAAGGTTTTGCCTACCAGTATGAGTTCTTCTTTGAGATCCAAGACGGCCTTGCTAATCATATTACAGCTGGCGCCCCATCTTCTTCTACATGATCGCGCGTTACTGGGAAGACGATTCTAATCTCTATTTCTTCGACAACATTAGGAAACTCGCTGTCGATGCTGGTTTCACGATTCTTTTCCCGGATCCAAGATTGCACAGGGAAGAGCCAGATAAGCCGCAGAAGCCACAGAAGACGAGCAAACCCAGGAAGACTACAATCGGAAGGGTAACAAAGCCAGAACAATCGAAACGAGTGCTGCGGAGTACAAGCTAAAAACAGTGATTCGGCCTCATCGAGCGCTTGGCAGGAATTCTCATTCCAAAGCTCAATATATACACACCATTCACGACAGATATTGCTACACTTCATCAATCCGCAGGAAGGTTGCCGCCGCATTTCCGGTCGCCATGGTCAGGGTTTTGGACAATAATCCTTTGTGACATGCCTCAGGGTCACAGATCGACAAAGAAGCAGTTTTGTCATAGGTAGTACGTTAGTTCATATCAGCCCTACGAGGAAATGATCAAGCCACAAGTCACGTGGAGAGTGCGAGGAGCAAGTGATTCCCAGGCTGCCCAGCTTCACATGCAGGAAGCGTGACGCAAACTCACCTCACCTCACTTGCGCCAAGCTTTGCGGCCCGCTTAATAGCTCCGCTCGCCAATGCACTTGTTTTCTCACAAGCTCCGCCGCTTTCTTCGAGACTTCACACACATCTCTTGCAAACTCGACGCGCAGCACCCATCCTTGCACAACACCAATACTGCCAACACGAGCATACAGAGCATTGCACACCACCATCTGACACCACCTCGCGCGCTGCCATGGCATTCCGCGCGCTGCGCAAGACGCTGCCCGCTATCTGCGGCGGCGCCTCGACAGCTGCCGGCATCGGATGGTACTTCACCAAGACTACACCAACCAGTCTACCAGCCTTCGATACACCAATCATCGGCGACCAGTTTGAAGAAGCTGCGCCCTTGGTGACGACGACTACGTCACCGTTCGACGTGTGCTGGGCCTCGAGCGCCAGTGCCAGTGGCAATGACAGCATCTGCGCCTTGCCCCTCGACAGCAGCACTCCTCTCATTCCGCCATCCGCCCACAACGCTGTGCTGACTGCTCTCGCGACCTTCCTCCTGCTAGCGCTCCTCGAGATCGCAGTTTACTATCTCTTCGTCTTTGGTCCGCAACTCGAGCGATACACTTCCCAAAATGTCCCGCATTCAGTTCGCTCTATCCTCGCCACCGCCTCCCAGACTTACTACCGCTGCGCTGGAATCGCCGAAATCGCACTCCTCGCACTGAGCTCCTTGGGTGCTGTCAGCACCTCAAAGCTACCACTATGGTTCCACTTGCTTATTGTAGCTGGCGCCATTCTCCACGGACTCTGGGACTTCGAGACTGAGCCTCTTCCTGACGTACTCGAACTCCAAGCACAGAATTCAGACTTGCGCGTGAGAATCGAGAAGCTGAAACAGCGCAACGGTGAAATTGTCTCATGGTCGGCCAAACTCACCTATGCCCTCAAGGCGAAGAGCGAGACGAGGCTCACCAAGTTGGAACGCAACCACCAGAAGCAGATGTCGGCGAGCGAGAAGCAACTTCAGGAAGCCACATCAAAGGTCACGGATGCTCTCAAAGTGATCAAGGGCCAGGACAATCTAATTTCTTACCTCGAACAATCTGCAACGACGAGCGACGCGGGTACCATAGAAAGCTCGAGCAAGTTCAGTGGCCTCGCAGACACTACGAGTGAGCATGTCGCGCCTATCACTTCTGGCAATAATAGCAATACCGTCCCACCGCTCCAAAGCACAAGCCCACCCACGCACTCCAACTCCAACCCAACGCCTCCAGCCCCTACCCCCGGCGTGGAGAGCACCAGCATCCGCCCCCCTCCCGTCCCCTACCGCGAAAACCCAAACTCCTGGACCGAAAACCTCTGCAAGCAAGGCTCGGACTGCATCGGTCTCTGGACCGACTACGACGCCACGGGAAAATACATCGGCAAGAACGCCGAGCAGCAGAGATGGGGAAGCGGGTACAAACCCGTAGAGAACAAACTCGCCAAGAAGGCACGAGACATGAATCTCTGCTGCGATTGTTTCAAAGCGCTTTGTTCGGATCTGATTGCTGAGAAGAAGGAGGAGTTTTTAAGGAGAGAGGGGGAGAAGACGGAGGAGCAGAGGGAGAGGGATGTACAGAAGCAGGCGGCCAAGCAGGCGAAGAAGAGGGCGAGGAAGGCGGAGAATAAGGCTTCTGCTGCTGCTGCTGCTGCTGAGGAGGAGGAGAAGTGATATATGCATCGGATCCAAAAAAAAATTTCAAAACGCAGAACCCTTCGGGGAGACGCTATGAAATTTTTTTTTTAAATCTGTATGATGATGAAAAAACAAATCTGTACCAGATCTCTACAGGAGTGATGGGGCAAAAAAGAAAAAATCTTTGTTGCGAGTTAGAATGCACAAAAAGAAAATCTGATCCCTTTGGGGGTGACGAAAAGCATTCTAGGTCGAGAGATTGGAATTCTATAACATAATGTGAATGAATAGAATGGAATGGAATGAAGATATTGTCTCCCTTCCTTATACGCTACCTTTCGATGCCTACTAATACTGGTCCAAGACAGCTAGCACTCACGAGAGGGAGAGAGAGAGAGAGAGAGAGAAGTTCTTAAGCCGTAAGCAATACCAATATGTAATCGCTTTAGTCTTACGCTAGCAACATCTCTCGCTACTCCTTCGTCGCTACCTTTCGATACTTACTAACAATGCTAATCTAGGTTAGCTAGCACTTACTAGAGTAAGAGTATAGCTATTAATTGTTAATTAATTACAATTACCTAACCGTTATTACAATTACAATCTCAGGTAAGTAATTAATTAACAATCACAATCGCTATAATTATATAATTAATATAGTAGTAAGTGTTATAGTTAAGAAGGATGCCATTTCAAAGACTATAGTCGTTGTTAGTAGCTAGTAATATATTATCTTCGTGCTCTACGCCTTCTAGTAAATATAGCCCTTCTAATAGTATATAAGCAACGCCTATAGACTACTAACTCTTTAAACACTTACTTATACGGATAGTATTACTACTAAGTAACAACCGCTCCTATAATATCGTACGCCGGCTCTTGCTAAAGGTCCGCTTAGACTCTACGGATATAGCGAATGCGGATAATATATCGATAGTAAGCCGTACGAGTACTAGATTAGCCGATTGTTACTACATCTACTACTTAATTAGTATTATATAAACAGGCTTATTATTATAGTCTTTACCGACAATTAGAAGGCTAATTAGTAGTCTATAGATAAAGGCTTCGAAGGCATCTTCGTCGCTAGTAATAAAGTCGGCTTATAACTCTATTTGCTAACGTTCTAGGTTAGTAAGACCTTCGAGGTTGCGGTTAGAAGTTAAGTAAGGAGTGCTATATCTATAGCGCTGTTTATAATTGTACTATAGAGCCTTAGCTTCTAATAAGGCGGCGTCTATATCGATTACTAAGCACTTATTTAACTACGCGAGTCGCTAAGTTAGATATAGAAGGACTGCTACGGCGTAGATATAGGTCTATTAGTTAAGACGATAGTACTTATCGAATAGCTATCTTACTAGCTAAATTAAACGGATAAGAGGTTAACGCTAAGTATTGTCTTCTACTAACCGAGTAAGGTAGCTTCTTATATATTCTATAGCTTCTTAGTACTAATCTAGTGTTACTATATAGCCTTATAGCTTAAGGGTAACCTCTTTAAATAGTATAAGGAAGTCGTAAGTATACTATAGAACAGACTATTCTTTAGTAGTAAGCTAAGAGTCTCTTAAGTACGGTATTCTATCGAAGAAGCTATTTAATATTAGCCTCGTTTATAGTACTTCCTTAATTATAAGAAGTGTTACGATCTTAGCGACTTGTATATACAATTCGAGATTACGTAACTTAATGCCTAAGGCATCCGCCGAGCGGATAAAAGCCTCTTTTGCGAGAGAGCCTCTCTCTCTTTCTTCTTTAACTCGTTATTAATTTAGATAGCTATTTAATCGATATCTTAATAGAATAACGAGTTCCTTTATTACCTACGATAACGTCGTAGGTGTTATCGTTTATCTATATAGAGAACTATATCGCCGGCGATCGCTATCGTCCTTTTACGCTTTTTATTACGCGATAGCGCTAACAAACCCTACGTTATATTAAGACCTATATACTAATCTATATTAAGTATAGTAAGCTACTCGACCGTAGTAATACCGCCGATTCGTTATAGATCCTTTATAGCCGCCTACTAATCGTAGTAGCGGCTCGGAATATATAAATACGCCTAACCGAGTAGGAATAGCTAGTACCTAGTTAAACGGTGTACTAGAGCAACAACTACCGTAGGGTCTACGACCTAGCCTCGCAGACATCGATAATGTACTATATTAGCCTTTACCTAGCAACCTTTAGGACTTCTAGTAGCTCTTTAGTAGAGTAAATAAGTAGGAAGCTACTAAATATATCTTTTAACGTATAACTACGCTATACTAGTCGGTAGCTACTCTCTATTAGTAATACTAGTAAGAAGTAGAAACGCTCGAGCGAGTATAGTAAGCTTATTATAAGACTAATACCTACCTTAATAGCGAGCTAGTATAGGCTCGTATAGAAGTAGAATACTAACGCTAAGCCGCTAAGGTAGTACGTAATATACTAAATATTGCGTACTAGTAACGTAATAACCTTGCTTAGTAAGCCGTACGTCTATAATAATAATAGTCTTTCGTAGAAGATATCGCCCGCCGAGCTAGCGAATAAGCTACTTATACCCGTCGTAACGCCGAAGCGTCCTTATTATATAATCCGGTCGGCGGCTAAGGACCTATACTAAATAATAGCCGACCCTTATTCCGTCGCCTATCTAATATATACCTAGTACCTAAAGACGTTATACTAGGTAGTAGTAGCTCTCGTCGACCTCTTAGCGCCTTCGACTATCTTAGTTGTTTATACTTCGACCGTCTAAATACTAACTTTAAGAGTTAGAATAATCCTTTTAATATTAACGATAACTCGGGTTACGACCTAGTACTACGATCTCGTAACCGACTAGACTCCTACTGCCCTCGATTTAACTATAGCTTCGACGACGATAATAATTATATTAGATATAGTAAGAGCGAGAAGTATCTAGATTTAGAGAAATACGACGGAGACCGTAAGAAGCTAAAGCCTTTCCTTACTAAGCTTACGATTAAGTTAATAATTAATAATAACCGCTTTCTAACGCTATAAGACTAGCTAATATATACGTATAGCCGTACTACTAGTAAAGCCCGCTCGATAGTCTAGCTATACGTCTATTATAATAAACTAGGCGTAATCGTAGATTTCGACGACCTCGATAACTTCTATAACCTAATAGTCGATACTTTTAGCGATTCTAACGAGGTTGCTACTACTAGCTATAAGCTAGATAACTTAAAGTAGAAGAATAAGGAATTTGCTTACTACCTTACGGAGTTTAATCGACTTAACGCCCTACTTAGATATAAAGGCCGAGCTTAAGTTAACGCTCTTAAGCGTAGCTTGTCTTCTAAATTAAAGGTAGCGCTTAGTAATATATATAACGAGCCTACTAACTTCTTAGTATTATATCGCCGACTAACTATTATCGATAATCGACTCTACTAATACCGCGTAGAAAGCAACTGCGATAATACTAAGCTAGGATCGAGTAATACTATTAACTAAGGTTCTACGAACACTAACTATAGTAGTAATAACGCTAGCGGCCCTAGTAATTAGTACGCCCTATAGGGATATACTATTCTATATAATAACTAAGAACAATTTATCTTAGTAAATAATAATAATAGTAACGCCGGCAATACCGCGACCGCGACTACGACTATAACTGCCTACAACCTAGACGCTATAGACCTCTCCGCTACTTAGGGTTAGGGTTAGGGTTAGGGTTAGGGTTAGGGTTAGGGTAATCGCCGCTATATAACGATCGAAGAGAGAGATCGCCGCCGCCGCGAGGGCTTATACTATTTCTATAGTAGTAACTATATCTACTCCGATACTACCTATCTAGAGCTTATCCGCTACGCTTAAGGCCGTAGTAATCGCCTAAATACTAACGTCTCTACCTTTAGTACTACTACCGCTACTCCGGCCGATCTACCTTCTACCGATAATAAAGACGCTTATAGTAGCGATAAGGAGGGAAAAGTATAGCTCTTAGACAAAGTCGCGTTTAAGAGCCTATACCGATCGAGTTACCTATACCGTTATTACCGAAGAACCTAGGCTATAATTATAGAAAGAAATATCGATAGTAGAAAGATTTATAGATTAGTTTATTAGTATTATTAGGAAGTATTATACGCGAGGGCGATAATTAATATCTCGTTTTGTATTATTATAAAGATTTCGGCATCGAGCTAATAGGATCGGTCTTCCTTATTAGAGGTTGCGACGAGCCGAACTTTAGCCGATAGACCGGAGTCCGACGGCGGACCTCTAGCGGGCTACGTCGCTTAAGCCTATAAAGGCTACGTCGCTTACCCCTACTCGTAGGGATAAAAGAGGGCCTACGATCCTCCTCTTCCTTAGATTCTTTAGGATTATTCTAGTATTACGAATAGAGGCTATTATATTGCTATATAACCTAATATTCGTCTTATATATCCTTACTTCTAACGATATCCTAATATAATAATCCTCTAACCTTTCTACTAAGGATAGCGGTCCGATATACCTCTAAAAAGAACAACTTATATAGCGACCCGATAGCTAAGCGATAGTAGAATACTACCTATAAGCCCTACTAGCGACTTAGGCGAATCGTCTCTACTTTCGGAAGCGCCGAGTAGTCGAGAATAATCGCCGGTAGATTAACTCTATAGTAGGGAATCGTAGGCCGATACTATAAGCGGAGCTCTCCTAGAAGGAACGCCTAGGATCGAGAAAGTCGAAGAAGACGACTTCGTAAGCGACGCTTACGTACTAATAGGCGTAGAGGGAAGTAGTAACGACGACGACGAATAGCTAGCAGCCCGGTTTGCGGACGCAAAGGTAGAGTAACGGAGGCTCCTACTAAAGAAGCTTACTCGCCTCGAGAAAGACAACGAAAAGCTTACTAAGGAAATAGGCCGCTAGGCTAACTCTTCGAAGTCTACTATCCTAGAATCCGAAGCCGTCCTATCCTTATCGCGCCCCCCGCCGATACTATATACCGCTAGCAGACCCTATATAGATAGCCGTAAGCGGATAGCCTCCTTAACCGATTACGGGCTACTACCTAAGAGAACTATTAAGGATCCTCTAATATATAAGAGTAAAAGCCTAAAGGAGTACTATAAATAGTATATAGCGTACGAGATCGCTTTCCTCTAGGTACCGTATACCTACGACTCCGATCGGTCTAAGATTACCTACGCTATATAGTTCCTAGAGGGAACCTCTAGGGAACTATAGTAGAAATAGTAGCTTTATAACGAGAAGCTACCGGAGCTCCTATAGGAATACCGTACCTAGCGATAGTTTACGGACTAGCTACTAGACGAGTTAGATAACCCGATCGCCCGTATACTCGACGTATACGAGAAGTATACTAAGACTAAGTAGCGCGAGGGTTAAAATTCTAGGAACTTTCTCCTCTATATAGAGACTCTAGAGGAATAGATCGAGCCTTATACTCCTAATTAACTTCTCTTCTATTACTTCTCCCGCCTACGGCCCGAACTACGTATCGCCGTTACGGACTATAACGTAATCCCTAAGGATCGGGAGGAGCTATACCGCCTAGTAACTACGCTTAAGAAGAACCTAGCTACGAAGGACAAGAAGCCCTAACGCTCTCGCCCGGCGTCGTCGCCGGCGAACCTAGATCGGGGAAGGTCTAAGCTAAGGGAAAAATCTAAGCCTAGGGAAAAGTCTAGGCTAAGAAGAGAAGATAGGGATAAGGGTAAAAACAAAGATCGATCGAGAGACTCTAAACCTCGCGCCCTAGCGGCGAATAGTAAGGATAAAGAGATCCGATACTACTACTATAATAAGGTAGGATATATCCGACCCGACTATCCTAAGAAAGATAAAGAAAAGAACGGCAACCCTAATAAGTAATAGCTTAGCTACTCGGGAAAAGTATAGGCTTTATCGTAGCCTCTTCGATAGCGGTAGGGCCTATCCTAGTACAATTAGAGGAAGCAATCGAAACGGTTAGTAAGGTACAAACTCCGTAAGGAGACCGCTAGCGGATCGCGGTTACTCTCGATACTAGCGCCTAGGTAACCCTCCTATAGTAGCGGCTCGTAGTCGAGTAGGAATTGCCTCGTACTAATATAGACCTCCTATACTTATAATAGTTAAAGGATTAGCAGATAACCTACTACGGTACGTATAAGCTAGAGCTTAGTATAACCGATAGTAAGGGTTAGGCGAGAACCTATAAGGTCCTCGTATATAGTATAGACTAGAGCGGAGTTAAACTCCTACTCGGACGGTATACCTTACGGTCTACCGGTATCGACATTTAGAATAGGCCGGGGACCTAGATATAGGGCTTTATAGCGTAGCAAATCGAACGCATATCGCTAAAGCGCCTAAAGAGGGAGATAAAGAAAGGAGTAACTATCTACTACGTAGGTTAGCTAGGACTAGGAACCGACGGCGGTACGCTAGCGTTTCGAATCCTTAATATTACGCTAGGTACCGAACTAACCTTGCCTAGCGCGCTCGAATTATATCGAGACGTCTTTAATAAAGACTTTGCGAGCATCCTCCCTTCCTTTAGGGAAACTAATTACGCGATTAAGTTAGTCGAAGGGAAAGAGCCTCCCTACGGACTATTATATATCCTCTTTCCTCGAGAACTAGAGGTCCTCCGAGAATACCTTACTAAGGAGCTTAAGACCGGCCGTATCGTATATAGTACGAGCCCCGCCGGCGCTCCGCTCCTATTCGTACCGAAAAAGGATAGAGGCCTACGCCTTTACGTAGATTATAGGGCATTAAACTCTATTACGATTAAGGATAGGACTCTACTCCCTCTTATCGATAAGATATTAGACCGACTAGTCGGAGCTAAGTACTTTACTACGTTAGACCTAAAGGACGCGTACTACCGCATCCGTATTCGAGAAGGTAACGAATAGAAGACTACGTTCCGTACGCGGTATAGCTACTTCGAATATCGCGTTATGCCTTTTAGCCTAACTAACGTACTAGCTACGTTCTAGGCGTATATAAACCGCGCTCTAGCCGGCCTACTAGACGATATATACGTAGTATATCTAGACGACATCCTAATCTATACCTATAGCGATAGCCTAGAAAGCTACTAGGCTGCCGTACGTAGAATCCTTAACCGCCTATAGGCCGCCGACTTGTTCTATAACATTAAGAAGTGTACCTTCGCTGCTAAAGAGGTCGCGTTCCTAGGTTTTCGCGTTAACCGATAGAGGGTCGCTACCGACCTAGAGAAGGTATCTACTATTACGGAGTAGCCGATACCTAAGTCGGTTTAGGAAGTGCAATCCTTCCTTAGATTTGCTAACTTCTACCGACGCTTTATCGATAGGTATTCGAAGGTAGTCGCCCTAATTACCGACCTCCTTAAAAAGGATATACCGTAGAATTAGGGAGTTAGATAGTAGGGCGCTTTTAAGCTACTAAAGGAGCGGTTTACGACCGCGCTAGTGCTACGACACTTCGACCTATTAAAGGATCTCCGCTTAGAAACCGACGCCTTAGATTTCGGGCTATTAGGTATCGTTTCCTAGCTTTAGGATAATAGCCTTTAGTATTTAGTAGCGTTTACCTCGAGGAAGATAATCGAGGTAGAACGGAACTACTAGACTTATAACTAAGAACTCCTCGCAATCGTATATTGCTTTAGGACTTAGCGTTACTACTTTAGTAGCCTAGCGAAACCCGTCTAGGTCTTTACTAACTACAACAATCTTAAAACTATCTAGACGGTCTAACGGCTAAACTCCCGTTAAGTACGATAGGCTATATTCCTTAGAGGTTTTAACTTCGAGATTTACTACTAGGCTAGGAAGAATAATCCCGCCGACGGTCCGTTAAGGAGATAGGACTATTAGACCGAGAACTAGGCGGTAAACTAACTATTGCTAACCCTCTAGCGAAAACTGTCGCTAGTAGATAGCGAAGCAATACCGTAGGCAGTTCGCGTTACTTACGCCTAGGCTATAATAACTAGTAGACTAAGGGAATCTACGACTAAGGAGATCTTAGGCCCCGCTATCGGAGAGAAGGTAGGAACTAAGAGCGAGACGTCCTAACTCGCTAGTGCTACTAAATGTATATAGTACGTACTACGCTCGGTCGCTAGGATACTACTAGCTAGCGAAACTATATCGGTAGACGTCTCGAAACCCTTCGTTAGCCTCGTCGCTTAGCTATAGCGCCGCGACGACTTTGTCTAGCGGAAGAGAGATAAGCTAGGGGAGCGAACGAATACTAGCAGGCTCTAGAAATAGAGATTTAATAAGAAAGGCCTGCTTCGATATAAGGGTAGACTATATATTCTAGAGGAACAATCGGTCCGCTAGGAAGTCTTATCTATATACTACGATTTAAAACTAGCGGGCTACTTCGGCGCGCCGAAGACTTTAGTACTAGCGTACCGATCGCTATACTAGCCGGAGATAGAACGAGACGTTAAGGAATACGTTAAAACGTGTCCTATTTATTAGAGGAGCAAGGCGAATCGCTAGCTACTATACGGAAAGCTCGCGAGCTTACTAGTGCCCTCTAAGATCTAGTTAGAAATTAGCTTAGACTTTATTACTAAGCTGCCGCTAGCGAAACACAAGGGCTCCGTATATAATAGCATCCTCGTAATTGTCGATAGGCTGTCTAAAATAGCGTTATATATCCCTATATAGGAAACCTAGAAGACGCTAGACTTTACGGAATACTTCTTCGAAAGGGTTATATCGAGATTTAGGATACTAGACGGGATTGTTACCGATAGAGGGTCGCTATTTACGTTAGGCTTCTAGACTAAACTCTGCTATTAGTACTAGATAAAGCGACGGCTGTTTACTACGTACTATCCTTAAACCGATAGCTAAACGGAAGTTTAGAACTAGACTTTAGAAGGTTACTTGCGTTCTTTTATTAGCGAAGCGTAGACGGACTAGGTACGGCAACTGCCTTTTGCTAAATTTGCATATAATAACTCTAAGCATTCTAGCATAGGCGAGATACCCTTCTTTATTATTAATAGTAAACACCTAAGATAGTCGGAACTATATAAGGACATATAGCGAGAGGGGGAGGTACTAGTAGCAACGGATAGAATAGAATAGCTAAGAAGTGTAAGAAGGGTATGTTAGCAGGTAGATAGGGTAGTAGTAGGTACAAGTAGTATTCGATAAGGAGCTAGGAGGAGAGGGAGGAAGGCAGGAGAGTTGGCCTAACGCCAAGCGCTAAGCCCTACCTAAGGCATTAAGACCCTAGCTTCACTCGGCCTAGTTACATACCAATTACATATAGCCTCTTTAGCCCTAATATACGCTTCCCTTCTAAAGGCCGCGCCCTCGTAGCCGGTCCTTGTCCTAGTCTCAACCTCTATTACTACTAACTTAGCAGGTCTAATAAGCTGCTTAGCCCGCGCTAAATTGAACACTTAACTACCTAATTATATAACTATATTAAACCTTACCTCTAATAACACAATATATAACTCTAACTGCGCTATCTCTATATATAATAAACTATAAAGTAATATGTATCTACAAGAATTGAAGGCCTTCGACTAATTATAATACGAGCGCGTCTTCCCTACTATAATAGGTAGACGTACGAGGTATTACAGCACTGCCTCCGTTCTAAGTAATATCGTATCGAGTTCTTTGCGTCTACTCTTAAAAGACCTAGCAATGTCCGCTTCTAAGGGTTTGTCCGTTTCCGAGGGTTATTGTTCTTATTGTTCGTAGTTTCGCTAGCCCTAATTAGCTAGGTTTAGTAGCCTTTAAGTGTCAATCTTATCTTATCTTTTTAAAAAACATAGCTCGTCTAGTTTCTATAGGTAAAGGCTATTATAAGTGTAGTAGTAGAGGTTCGCCTCGCTTAAAGGGTTAGATAGATCGAGGAGTAACCTATTGTCCGCAAGATCGACCCCGGCTAGCTTAGCTCTATAGTTTTGCCCTTAGTTAGTCTATTAGTCGCTTAATCTTTTGACTTAGTCAAAGTTTTAACTTAGCCTCAAAGTTTGATTAAACCTTTAACAGGCTTAAAGCTTTAATTAAAGTTTTAATTAAAGGTGCCTTAGGCTCGTAGTGCAGGTAAGGTTGTGTCTATAGGCGTAGCGATAACAGTAAGTAATGTTAACAATAGTAGCGCTAGTCGTCTTAGCGCTAACTTTACCTTCTTTAACTAATAACAACTCGGCAACACCGTTACTAACATAGCGGTATCCTTCCTTTCTTAAATAGCAATATACCCCGCAACACTGTTACTAATATAGCCGCGCCGGCTACGCCGATTGCCTAGGCCTCGAGGCCTCGACGGAATAAGGGAACAAGAGGGGGACCTATAGGGCGCGTTAGTAAAGAGGTAGAATCCTTAAAAGAGCAGGCAATTAGTTAACGCGTCGTAGCGCGCTTATTAACACTCGGTGCGCGTTTACTATAGTAGTGTAGTCTTATTGTCCTTTGTTGCTAACAATTGCTTGCTTCTAATTAGTTAGCTAATAGCACCCCGGGGGTAGCATTAATCCTAGGCCTTAGTAGTAACATTATAAGCTTTTAGCCTTCTTCTTGTTCTTTACGCTAGTCTAATACTTATCTAATAACTCGGTTATATCCTTAAAGGAGTCTTTAGCTTCCTATAAGTCCTATTCTAGTAAATAGCCTTGCTATCTTAGTAGGTACTCCTTCTTGCCTTGCCTAGTCCGGTGCTTTAGGATACGTTCTATAGACTATAGCTCCTTACTATCCGCTAGTATATCTTCGTATTCTATAGGGGCTTCATCCCCTTCGCGTAGGTAGTACGGCTTAAGGAGGGATATATAGAAGGTATTATAGATAGTGTAATAAGGTAGGAGCTACAACTAATAGGCCTATGCGAAGGAGCCCTTAACTTCTCGAATGCGGAATAGGCTAATATATCTTAGTGCGAGCTTGGGCCTTATTTTGCCGTTAGGTAATAGGTGCTTGCGGATGCGGAGGTTCTTAGTGCTTAGTATAACTATATCGCCTTGTTTAAAGGTTATCGGCGTATAGTGCTTGTCGTAGTAGGTCTTTTAGTACTCTTAAGCCTTTATTAACTTCTCGGCTATCTTAGTATAGATTTCTCGCATCTTCTAGACACGTTCTATTGCCGCTAGTGTCTCTAGTACTTAACGCGCTTCCCTTTCCTTACGCTCGGCCTCGAGCGAGGTAAATAGATCTTGTAGCAACGCGGCGTTTTAACCTATTATAGCTATGTATAGTAAAACCTTAGTTAATAAGTATATACTATTGTTATATACGAATTCTATAGGCTGTAGGAGATTGACCTAATCCTTAGGATTCTCGTTAATGTAACTGCGTAGGTACTGCTATAGGGTAGCATTCTGCCTCTTTGTTTAACCGTTAGTCTATAGATAGAAGGCTGTTAATAGCCGATGCTTTAGTCTTAGCTATAGGTATATTTCGCTCTAATAGTGCGATGTGAATGTCGTGCCCCTATCGGAGACTATCCCCTTAGGGGTTCCCTAATAGGTGTAGAAGATGTTAGTCTATAGCGCCTCTACTATATTAATAGCAGTCTAATCCTTCCGCGCCGGGATATATCGAGCGCCTTTAGTAAATCGATCTACTATAACAAGGATAGCATTATACATATCCTTGCTGCCCCTACGCTTAGCGGGAGGAAGGCCTATAATAAAGTCCATTATAAGCTTAGCAAATAGCTTCTTTAGAATAGGGAGTGAAGACAACTCGCTAAATAGTAAGTACTTTAGTGCTTTAACTCGCTAGCATACTATATAGGTCTGTATATACTCCTTTATATGCCGCTTACTATTTAGCTAGTAGTATGTGCGCGATAGTAACTCGTGCGACCTCTCTATACTATAGTAACTAGCGAGCTCACTATTATAGTGCCTCTTTAAAAGCTCTTATCTAATCGATTGTTTAGCGGGGACATAGTATCTGCCCTTAAACTTTAAGTAACCTTTATCGTCGATCGACTAATTGTTGTTACTCTTACTAGATCGAGTCGCCCGCCTACTTACAAGCTTATTAATGCGCTCGATAGCAAAGGCGTCCCTCTACTAAGTACGCAATAGCTTATCTATAAACGATTGACTATCCCCGTTTATAAGGTTATTTAATAGCACCCGTACTATCGAACGAGGTACGCATTATATATATCTAATAGTACTAGCAGCCGGAACTACTACAACCTCTTCTATAGTGCTGTCGCTATATAGACTATTACTATAGATAGCAATATCCTTAATCGAGTTATTATAGCTCGAGCGATCTACGTCCTTTCTTTTAACGTATACTAGAAGAACGACAACTCCGCTATAGTATTTGTTGCCGCCGCGGGGTCCGGAAGTCCGCTTATCCTGCGTTTGCTTATTAATAATACGGGCTATAGCAATCTTATGCTATAGGGTTAGAAACAATAAATTGATAGATTGCTAAGTCCCGCTATCGTAATTAGGTCGCCTCGATAGGCTATTAGTAGGGTTGCTTACGCCTAGCCGATATAATATATTAAAATCAAACCTAGCGAGGTAGACGGCCTATCTAGCCTATCGACCTATAACCCTAGTAACCTTCGTAATTCTACGGAGGTTGTTATAGTCCGTATAGACCTAAATAGTATGCTATGCACTATCGAGATAGTAGCGCTAGTGCTTAAAGGCCTCTACGATTGCTAAGAGCTCTTGCTTATAGGTTTTATATCGACGTTCTATATCGATTATCTTTCGTAAAAAGAAGGCAATCGGGTGCTAGTAATAGTTATTATCTAATTGCTGTAATATAATAGCCGATACAGCGAACTGTAAAGCGTTAGTCTCAATTCGGATCTGCTTACTTAGCATGAAATAGTGCAATAAGGGGACATTAGTAAAGCGTTGCTTTAGGCCGTTAAAAGCGGCTTGTGCTCTATTAGTCTATTTAAACTCTCTAGTTAGGTTAGCCTTAGTTTTGGTAAGCTTAGTTAGGGGCATTACATGCCGTAAATAGCCCTTAATAAACCGGCGGTAGAAATTAGCGAAGCCGAGGAACGATTAAAGCTCCTTAATAGACGTAGGAATAGGCTATTCGGTAATTGTTTTAATCCGATTAGGATTAGCCTTAACACTATTAGTTGATACGATAAAACTAAGGAAGGCTACCTCCTTAGCAGCAAAGGTGCATTTAGAAGGCTTGCAATACAGTCTATAGGCTCGTAGGCGATTGAGCACCTTACGGACTATAGCCTAGTGCTCCGCAATATCGGGGGAGTGTATATAAACTAGAATGTTATCTAGGTAAACTACACAGAGGTAGTCTAATAGGCCTAATAGGGCCCGATTAATATAGGACTAGAATGTTACAGGGGCATTAGCTAAGCCGAATAGCATAACTAAGTATTCGAAATAGCTATAGCGAGTACGGAAGGCTGTTTTCTATTCGTTACCCTTACGAATGCGGATACGATAGTACGCATCCTTGATATCTAGTATAGTATAATAGTAGGCACCTAAAAGGCGATCGAGGGTCTTATTAATAAGAGGAAGTAGACAGCGGTCTTTAATAGTAACAGCATTAAGTCTACGGTAATCGACGTATAACCGTAGGCTACTATCCTTCTTTAGAATAAACAGGATTAGTGCACTAGCAGGGCTGTTACTATACCGAATGCGACCGTTAGCTAGGTTTTCCTCTAGGTACTTACGCAATATAGCGAGCTCTCGTTTACTAAGGTTGTAGAGGGGACTAAAAGGAACCTCTTTGCCCTCTATAATATTAATCTTATAATCTGTCTCCTTAAATATAGGCAATATCGATGCTAAGTAGTGTTTGAACATATTAATATAGGTCTCTCGAATAGGCTCTAGTATGCGTTCGAGCTAATTAGAGTCTATGCCGTTAGGGGGCATAGGTTCTTCGTTATCCCTACCGAGTAGGTCGGTAGTCGGATCAGCTAGGGTTAGGTTGCTAATAAATAGGACCCTAATATCGTTAAGGCACTCGCTAACATTAATATGTTTAATGTCCTCTTTCCTAGCGATTCTAAATCGCTACTGTTAGCTACCTAGGTCTATAACTATAGCGTAGTACTTAAGAATAGGGTTGCTAATAACAATATCGGATAGGAGGCTGTCTATGTCTACCGCGTAGGTAGTAAAGTTTAGTAGGCGTTTATTTCCGAGGTCGTCTTTTAGAACTATAGGAATATAGTAGGCTCTATAGGTTAAGTGCCGAGCGTTATTAAACCAAGCAAGGGTTAGTAGGTTAGTCTTCGGCAGTTGTCGAAGGTCTAATTGCTTAGCTAGGTAATAGCTAATAAGGGCGCTAACTGAATTTCCGGGGTCTAGTATAACCTTTGCCTTATAGTTAGTATCGGGCCTAGATATAAGACAGGTACGTGTAATAGCTAGCACAATGTCGATAGTCTTACGCCGCACAAGGCTAACAGTTGGTGCGGCGCTTACTCTTTTTTCGACTAATTAAAAGAGCCGACTAGGGTAGCATTAGCGGCTAAAAGATGTTTCCTATACTCGGCGGAAGCTCGGTTAATTCGGGCCTAGTCCTTAGGTTTGTCGTATTGGCCTAGTAGATAGCTAGTACTATTACAATTAAAGCACTTCAATCTAGTTAGTAGACTACCGTAGCTGTTGTTGCTATTATTAGCTAAGCGGTTAGCATTATAGGGATACGAGCCCCTTCTACGGCCCCTATCGCGGCCTCCTCTATATAGCCGGCGGCTACGGCCTCTTCTACGGTCGTTGTTACTGTTCCTACTATTAGCGTTATTATCCTAGTAGGAACCTTAGTTTCCTCCGCGGCTACGGTTGCTATAGTTAGTACTAGTTAGTCGGATCCTTAATTCTAGTCGTTATTAGAGCTAAATAGCCCGTTCGGCTGTTTCCACTTCGACTATAAATTAAATACGTATTAGATTAGCTTATTCGAATATACGGCGACGGTCCAATTCGAGGATAAGCTCCTATCGCAATTTAGGGCGTATTTCGGAAATCCAGATAGAGTCGGTCTTAGCTAGCAAATCATTCTCGAGGGTCTTTAAATAGGCCTTAAATAAGCGAGCCGATTGATTAGTCTTTTGTTTAGCTCGAAGGTATTAGTCCTAAGCGTGTTATTGCCTTAGTATAGGGTTTCTAAGGGTGTCTAGCATAATAGTCTTGTAGTCTTGCTACTAAACAGCGGTCTAATTAGTAAGGGAGTCGAAATGGTTATCCTAGGTGCGCTTTAGGTCGCTATTAATATACTATATCGCGTAGACAACTAGTAAATAGTTATCTAGAAGAGCCCTCGGCGCATTTCGTTAGTTAAGCTTACAATCGCGTATATAATTATTGTATTGTTTGCGACTAGAGCCGTTAAATACGGTATAGTCCTTAAGCTTAGTATCCTTCTTTTAGATAGGGACGGGTAGTAAGGAAGGCCCTACTGTCGACTTAGTATTAGTTGTTAGGGCTTCCTATAGACGGCGAATCTCGAGGAGATTATCCTTTAGCTATTGTTCTTAACGCAAGGTAGTAAGCCTGTTTTAGGTAGCTTCCTAAAGTCTCGCTACTAGTTAGGGACTAAAGGCTAGCTAGCTATATCGACGGTTAACAATATTGTTAAGAATGTCGTCGATAGGCAATTCTAGGTCGTTACCTAGAACTATAGGTTCTTCTTTAGTAGGTCCTATAGTAGGCTCTTCGGTAGGAGGCACTTTAGCAGGTGCTCTAGTAGGCACTTTAGTAGGCACTATACTACTAGCATTGTCGTTGCTAGCGCTACTAGCGGCAGCACGGTTGTTGTTTCGTAATAAGCCGGCTATTGTAATAGGGGGTAATACTAATAATATATTATTAGCCCCTAAGATACGGATATAGCGGAATTAGTAGGTATTAGTCTAGTGCGATTAACTTAGTATAATAGGCCGTATAGAAGGCCTTGCTTAATAATTAGTACAGTTGTTTCGATAGAATAGTACGTATAGGTCCCGTTCTTAGGACGCAATATAGTTAGATTAGTCTTATTCGTAGCTATACCGCTAAAAGCTTAAAATAAGGACTATCTAGCTGCTGCCCTTAAAGGGTAGATCGAATACTATATAAGAAGGGTATATTAGCAGGTAGATAGGGTAGTAGTAGGTATAAGTAGTATTCGATAAGGAGCTAGGAGGAGAGGGAGGAAGGTAGGAGAGTTAGCCTAACGCTAAGCGCCAAGCCCTACCTAAGGCATTAAGACCCTAGCTTTACTCGGCCTAGTTACATGCTAATTACGTATAGCCTCTTTAGCCCTAACAAGAAGCGCGCGTAAGATTGCGACGGAGTACCTATATCGAGCGTAAGCCTACTAGTAGAAAGCGTATAATAGGCGGTATACGATACTAACGCTAGAGAAGGGCGACCTTGTCCTACTAAGTATAAAGAACCTAAAATTGCGTTAGCCTAGCCGCAAGCTAGGAATGCGATTCGTAGGGCCTTTCTAAGTAGAAAAAGCTATCGGAACGTAAGCGTATCGCCTAGCGCTCCTATCTACCTACTAGATTTATAACGTCTTCTATATATCCCTATTATACCCTTACTATAGAAGAGCCGGCGAAGAATAGGCAAACGTAGCCGCGCCCGAGATTCTTCTAGATAGTACTAAGGTATAGGAAGTAGAGAAGATCGTCGATAAAAGAAGCTAAGATAGGTAGACGCAGTACCGCCTACGCTAGAAGGGCTATAACGAGACGTATAATACCTAGGAAGATAAGGAAAACTTTAAAGACATAGATAAGCTTCTTAAAGAATAGGAAAAGGCAGATAGTAGACGTAGGAAAGGTAAGAAGAAAAAGGGATAAATATAGAACTATTTCATTTGCTCTACTAAAAGGTAGCCGTAGTCGGCTACTACCTAAACAAAAGTTACAAAAGCACTAGAGCCCTAAAAGTAGGCGGACCGCCTACGGAGCTATCGTTTTATATAGAATAGTAGGATCTAGGCTCCTAACCGAGCCTTAATATAAGAGGAAGGGCCTTATAGCGCCCGAACCGTCGGTAACTCGATAAAAGTAAGCCTACGTATACCTAGTTATTTCCCTTAAATATACGCTACGCCTAAAAGGTACCGATGCCTACCTATATAGCGATACTAGTAGCCTTAATAGCACTGCCTATAGCGTTACGAAAACTTTTTTTCCGATCGCGAGGATCCTATCGACAGGATCGCTTAGGATCCTTAGGATCCTTAGGATCCTTAGGATCCTCGGGATCGCACGTCAAAGATCTTGTTAGACAGGATCGCCGCGATCTAGAAATTCCGACTACTCGCGATCCTATCCGATAGGATCCTCGCGATCGCGAATTTCGGGACAGCCCGTCCCGAAATTCGAGGGCAAGGAACGCAAAGGACGCGGGACAAGTTAGCCCGCAGTCAAAGCCTAACTACTACTACTCCGTATACTTCTACTACTACGAGGTATTTCGGGGTATTACGCGCTTATATAGGTCAAATTTAGCGGTTTCGTAGGTTTTTTTTATAAATAAATTTTTTTCGTTGAGGTTTCGTTAAATACAGCCGATATTTCGTTAAGGTTTCTTTTAAAAGCCGACGCTTAATAAGCAGAACTTTGAAAAAAAGTACACTCGAAACACTCGAGATTCTTTTCTAGATTCTAAGATAACTACTGGGTATTAAGACCTAAAAATTTATAATACTCTTGTTAGTATATAGAACTTTAAGTTCTATTTTTTAGATTTCTAAAAATAGTAAAGTATAACTTAGAAAAGCTAAAATACTATATTGCTTATTTCTGTTCCCTAGCTTTAGTTTCGTAGAAAATCTATAAATTTTATATTTTTTTATAATAATATACTAAAAATAGAGTACCTTTCTACTATATTACTAAGCTATAAACCTACTAGAAAAAAAGATAAATTAGAAGTAAAATGTCTAGAAAAGTGATTTTCTTTCCTTTATATCTTTTTATCTAGAAGGTTTACGGCTTAGTAATATATAACAAAAATGTTCTATTTTTAGTATAGTACTAGGTAAAAGTCTAACTTTTATAAGTTACCTATTTATCGTTCTAGGATCGCTTAGGATCGCTCGCGATCGCTTAGGATCGCTTAGGATCGATAGGATCGGTAAAAAAGTTTCCGTAACGAGTAGAGGTTGCTAGGGTAGGCTACTATTATAGAGTAGTAACAATAGGCGGACCGCTAGCGGAACGACTAGCGTTAGCGTAGACAGGCATACTACTATCTTCGTTATCGATAGAGCTACGACGTAGAGTCTTAGGAATAGGTACGCTACCGCTAACGTCGGCGCGAGGGACTAGTATACTAGGACGCGTAGTACGTACCTCCGTAAGGTCCTTACCCTCGTCTCTATTGCTTAACTCTTAAATACCGCTACTACTACGACGGCGATATAGCTTGCTTTAACGAGGTATACGGCTACGGCGAGAGGGCGGTAATAGCGAGCTAAGGCTACCCGATATAATAGGATCGTATAAGTCGTCGGAGAGTAGACTCTCCTTACTATTAGCGTCGCTAGAGAGGGAAATAGTATTAGAATCTTAGAAAACCTCGACGGGCTAAGTATAGGTACGCTTATATAGCGAGGGGGTAGCGATCTTAGTACTACGAATACGGTCTAGTACGTTACGGCGACCTACGAAGACTACTTTATTACCCTTACGGCGTTAAATCTCGCGCTAAACTATAGCGCGACCGCCGGCGTCGTAGAGTAAAGCGCGCTTAGCGGTAGTAAGGGCAGCTAAGACGTACTCCGCCTTAGGAGCTAGTATAGCTATACGCGTACGACGCTTACGAGAGGGTATAAACATATTAAGTAGGCCGTTAGTACTAGTAAGCTTCTTAGGAGAGCTACTATCGAGTAATTCCTCCTTAGAGGTCTCCTCGTCGCTAGGGGAGCCTATACTACGTATACGCTAAAATTCTTTAGTAAGGTTGCGTCGTAGTACCTTCGTAGGAGACTAATTAATCGTAAGCTCGCTACCGAGGGCGTTACGCTAGCGTATAGTGTTGCCCGAGCCGGAACTAGAGCCTTCTATATAAAGAATAGAGCGCGGGTTACTAGCGAAGCGACGGCGCGAGCGATAAGTCGACGTAATATAGTTATCCTTAGAGTCGGTAAACGCGTCGCCGCGCGTACGCTTAGTAGTAGCTAGTATAGTATTAAGCGTATCTAGCAAAAGAGGCATACCCTAATCGGAGCGTAGGCGGCGCTTGCTTAGAGTACTAGGTAGCTAGTTCTAAAGTTCGTTTATAATAGTATAGTCTAAACGATCGTTAGTATATATAGCGTACTTAGATAGATACTACCTAGGTTAGTAACCTTACTATAGGTAGATAGTAGGCGGGACTTACGGCGAAAGAACTAGATATACGTAACGAGGTGCGCTACGATAGATAGTTGCTAGAGTCGAGTAGCTACTACTCGAGTGCTAGGCTCTAATAGTCCTACGTAGAGCGAGGTAGCTAAGTATTAAGACCCTAGGCGAGGCCCTTATAGTTAAGCTCTACCTCGACGGAACGAATAGACCGGTTTAAGGTACGTATAGCTAAGAATAGAGTACGAGCTATAGTCGTAGCGCGGCGCGAGGTACGTACGAGAATATATCGCTCGGCGTCGCTATCGACGCCTTCGATTAGATAGTCTACTATACGACGATAATCGAGGTATAGCTAGCGAATACGATTAATCCGACCTTACTAGGCTAGGCCTAGCTATAAAAGGTTAGTAAGCGGAGCGACGGCGGTATTAGGGAGCCTACCTCTTTATATCCTCCCTTATATAAGCGTTAGTACTTCTTATACGTACGATAAGCTATACGCTTATAGAGCGTACCTCCGGCGAGCGACTTTACGTAACGCTTATAGGCGATAAGTATAACTACCGCTATCGTAGTAAGATCTTCGGGGCGCTATTAGTAGTTCGTGTCTTCCGATAGCGATACGGCTAACTCCCGGATCTCCTAATATCTATTCCGACTATCTAGGCGATAGCCCTAAACGTAGGCGCTAGCTATATCGATAGCAAATCTTCTTCTTAATAGAAGTCGGAGCGAATACGGTTAGGATTAGAGCCTATAGTAAGTAAAGGGTAATAGGGCGGCGGAGCGCTTATAGTATTAAAGAAGGTTGTAAGTATAAAGTAGAACGCGGAGCGAGAGCGCGTCGCTTTATCCTAAGGACTACGCGTTACCGCCGGTAGAACGATAGCGAAGCGACGGCTAGCCTAGTAACACTTGATGTAACTAATGTATTTCGAGAGAGACTATCTACGAGAAAGTCGGAAGAAGAAGTGCGGCAGTTGCAGCCTTAGGCATTAGGCACGTAATAGACCCTAATACCTAGACACACACTCCAAGTCACCCCCTTAGCACGTGCATATCGCTATAGAATAAAGCAAACCAAACACAATAGCCACTTAGTTAGCAAAGCAAACAGGGGTATTAGGTAAGCAGAAGCAGGTGAACAAACTAGACCACTCTTAGGTTAAACAGACAAAGCAAACAAAGGCCCTTTCTTCTCAGTACTTAGTAGCTAGCTTTGCAGCGCTCTTAATAGCGGCCTTGCAATCTACTAGGTTTAGTTGTTCAACAAAGCGGCCGTACTTAATCTTATTAAGCGGCTTAATGAAGCTATCGGCTATCTAATTATATATGCTAACCTATTAGACTACAATGGAACTATTAGTAATCTTCTCTCGGATGTAGTAGACTCGAGCATCTATATACTTCGTACGGCTATTAATGCTAGTCGACTTAGTAATAGCAATAGCGGACTAATTGTCCTCGTAGAGCGTAACTAGAAGAATATAGCCCTTATAGCCAATTTCCTTCAATGAACGAGCTAAGGCAACTGCTTCCTTAGCCCCTATAGTGAGTTGAACATACTCCGCTTTAGTTGATAATAGTGTAACGAGTGTCTAGCGGCCGGACTTATATAATAGAGGTCCGCCTGCAATAGTAAAGTAGAAGCCGCCTATAGAGCGACGAGTGACTAGGTCATTAGCCTATAAGGCATTACAGTACCTAGCAAAGTTGAGCTCATCGTTCTATATACCTTGGAAGCGCATGCTACGACTAAGGGTACTAACTAGGTACTCAATTAGCTAAAGGAGTGCGGCATAATGCTCTTTAGTAGGGTTGGAGATGAATCGTAATAACAGGCCCGCAGTATAGCAAGCATTAGGTCGTATAATCATCGCTGGCTACAGTACTTCACTAACTCCTTCTTAATACTGAGTCTTGAAGGCAGCGCTAGCAGTATAGCCCTTAGGTGCGCGTTGAATAGACGTCTTAATATAGCGAGGTGCTATTAGAGTAGCTAGACTGACACGGCTACGCATACTATATTTCTTACTAAGCCTATTTAAATAGGCATCTTGAACGACGTGAATAGTGCGCTAGCTACGGTTACGGATGATCCGCATACCGAGATAGTAGTGCAGGTTACTAAGTTCTCGTATGTTGAATCGGTCCTTTAGCATCTAAGCAACGGCTTCTAGTGCTAATAGGCTATAGGCGATAATAATTATATTATCGACGTAGATGACGATAATCGAGCCGCTAACGTGCTTGAATACACAGACGTCGGACATTATTGGAATGAAGTCCAGGCTCTTTAAGTACTTCCGAAGCTCTTTATACTATAGCATTAGTGACTGCTTTAGACTATATAGTGCCTTTAGCAATAGACAAACTATGCCCTTGCTACTACGCTCTTCAAAGCCGTATAGCTGTTTAACGTAGATCTTGTGCTTATCGCTAATTAGGGCATTAAGGAAGGCTGTTAGAATATCGTATTGCTTAGCCTCTAGGTCGTAATAAGCAATCAGGCCAAACAGGGCTCGAAGCGTGTAGGGCTTAGCAACAGCCGTATAGGTCTTATTATAATCCTGTCCTTCGACCTATGTAAAGCTACGGACGACCTATCGAGCCTTGAACCGGCTTACCTTGCTATTAGCGTTACGCTTAATAGTAAAGACCCAACGACTACGAACAACCTTGCGACCTTCTAGCACCTCCAACCGAGATACATGCACCTATATATAGTTGTCGATTAGTGACTTGTATTCAGCCTCGCAAGCTTCCTTCTATTGTAGCTAATATAGCGACCGAGTTGCTTCCTTGTAACTCTTCGGAATAGGAATAGTGTCCTTAGGCTTATTAGGCTGTTCAGCAATGTAGTAGGAAGCTATAAAGCCCTTTATATAGGCTATCGGCATATTAGCTATTGTGCGTCGAGTCGACCGCTTAACACTACAATCAGCTAGATAGCTACGCAACAGGTTACGAGCGGACTTGTTGCTACGGGTTGTACGGGTAGAACGAGCGCCTGTCGTGTTAGGTCGCTTAAACTCTAGCAACTAGCTAGGCTCACCCTTCTTCGCATTTAGATTAAAGGGCGGAGCTTAATCTTCCTTAGCTGATTAGAAGCTATCTTCATTACTCGAAGCTGGTAGTTGAACGTCTAGAAGGTCGTTATCGAGTGGCAACGGACCAGCGACCTTATTAGTCACCTCTATGTCCTAAGCAGGCTCGTCTAGAGGCTCTTCTTGCTAGGCTAGAAGCTGCTAGACTATACTAGCGGCGTCGGCTAGTAACGGAGCCTCGTTGCTTGTAGAATTGAACAGAGCCGGCATAATAGACTCAATGCTAATAAACTCGCTCTTAGAAGGGTTATTAGGATTAGTGTATGGATCCATGCCATTTAGAAGCAGAAGGTTACTATCTAACTTAATAAACTGAATATCCTTAGAAGCGACAACCTTGCGTTAATTAGGCAGGTAGATCATGTACTTTCCAGAGTCTATAGAGCCCTTAGTATAGCTAACTAGCTTGCCAACAAGACCTCTACTATCTATCTTCTTTCTACGAGCAACACTGTAATCGTAGGCAATTGCAGTACAGCTATAAGCTCGAAGGTGCTATAGGCGTAGCTGTGTTCGTAACCAATTAAGCTCCTTAGCTATAATAGTATATAGGCTTCCTCCGTTAGCGGTTAGCGTAATATTAAGGACCTGTATAGCGGAGGCAACAGCATATAGCTATAGAGACTTCGGAAGGTTGGCGTGCAGCATTATCTTCCGAGCGGTTGTGCATACGATATAGTTGCTGACCTTAGCCAGGCTATTCTAAGTAGAAGAATGAGGTGCTGTAACCTGCAGTACAATGCCCTAATTACGAGCCTAATTTAATAGCTGATTTCCGCCGTATTCACCCCCTCTATCGAGGCGGTAGATTAGGATTAAGTAACTAGTCTGTATACGGATATGTACACGATGGTCCTTGATAGCCACTGCAGCCCCTAACTTAAGCGTACTAGCATATTCGTATCGATAGCCTAACTTAGCGCATATAAACAGTGTGAAATAGCGCTCCTGCAACAGACTAGGATTAGTAATAGTAACTACATCTATATAGACAATGTAATAGATCGTAGATAGTCGTACGCGTAGCAGCCTATTGTATTCCTTATGCGACATAGCTATACGATAGGCAATGCAGTTGCGGAAGTCCTTCTTGGCACTAGTAATAACAATCTAACCCTTAGATTCCATTCTTAACAGCTTGCGGTGATGAATATAGCTATATCGCAGATGCTACTTATCTATAGTGCCTGTAGGTACCCCCTTCTTCGACAGAAGCGCAACAACCTAGCTATCCGGACTAGAGGTTGGTGTATAGAGGTAGGGGAGACTATTCTTACGGTATATCTAAGCGACAGTGACCTTATTGCCCTCTACTATCGTAAACAGCATACGCTTGTTATTACGGTAGAAGCAACCCTTGTCGGCGAGCTTCTTAGTAGATAGAAGGTTGGCTGCCAGACTAGGAATATATAGTATATCAGACAGCTTCATGCTGCTTACACTACGTTTATTAACAACCTTAGTCTAAGCTATGCTAACTATCGTAGCGTGCTTCGTGTTGCTACTAAACCGGATAGGAATGTGACAGCCTTTATATTTAATAAGCAATAAAGGGTCGTTGACTATATACATACTAGTACCTAAGTCGACAACCTAATTAGTAGTACGAGTGCTAGCAGTAAGAGCCGTAGAAACCAGGTCGCTCACAGTGACCGTAGCTATAAAGGCGTAATTGTGGCTTGGGTCTAATAACACCCCCGGGGTAGCATTAGCCGCATACAGCCCCTAAGCACTATTCTAACTAGATAGCGGCTGCTGCTGACTAGTTAGTCCACGCTACTACTGTTGCTGCACCCCCTTCTTCTTAGCCTTCTGCTGTTTACGACGCAGTCGGTCTTCCTCCTTCAGGTAAGGGTACTTAGTATAGCAGCGGTTAGAAGGGTGTAATCCCTAACAATAGGCGCACTTCTTACGGTTAGACTAATAACTATTCTGATTCTAGTTGCTTCCACCGCGGCCTCGACTATTGTTGCTGTTTCCGCGGCTACTACGACCGCTACGGTTCGAGTTACCTCGACCGTTGTTGTTGTTACTATTGCCACCTTACTGTTGTGGTTAGCGCTAAAGACTAAAGAAGCCATTGTATTGGGCCTAGTTCAATTGAGCTATATTCTCATTAAGTAACGCGCTAATAATGTTGTCGAGTGTGTTATCGTTAATAGTGTATTCGGAGGCGCGTATCTGCTCTCGGCGTATCTATGCGAAAGCCTCGTAGAATAGAGAGATCTGTATAATAAACATATAGATAGCCTAGTATTAGCTAATAGCCAATTTGGTATCCTTCAAGGTACTAAGCTTCTTCTTATACTTATTATAGAACTTCTCAATGTCCTTGCTATTATACCGAAGGGTAATATATTCCTAGTAGAGCATGAATTTAGTAGACCTACCTTTACTAGTGTATTTCTTATATAGGTAAGTCTACACTTCCTGCGATATAGCGAGACTAAGCAACGACTACTAAACCTCGGCGACACAGTTAGCAAAGATCTACGTACGCGCTAATTGATCTTTTGCTTCCTATTCATCTTGTCGGTCTTTAAACTCTAACTGAGTTTTAGAAGACAACTTAACATTAGGCTTTAGGCGGGTCCCCTAGACATAGCGCTATACCTATATGCCTTTAAGGGCACCCTTAGCGGTATAAGACTATAATGGATAATTCTCCTTATTCTTCAGCTTAGGGATGTTGCTTATGTAAGCGCTAGCAGAAGTTGTAGGGGGAGCTATTGCGGACAGCGACGGCGATAATATAGAAAGAGACTTTAGACTTGTCTTAAGGGGCGGCCGATAGGCGCGCCTGTGTTCTAGTGTAGCGGACAGCTAACACTATTGTTAGGAACCGGTGTAGCGGACAGCCAACACTAAGGACTCGAGTCGGACTAGCACCTGCTAGAACCCTCGAGGGCGGCGACGACGATAATAGTGTCGGCGCAATTTTTGGTGACGAGCGCTATCTACGCAGCAGTCGGATTGACTATTAGAATACGTATAGAATGCGTTAGAAACGCAGGGGGCTTATAACCACTTAATGTAACTAATGTATTTCGAGAGAGACTATCTACGAGAAAGTCGGAAGAAGAAGTGCGGCAGTTGCAGCCTTAGGCATTAGGCACGTAATAGACCCTAACACCTAGACACACACTCTAAGTGCAACTACGTACTAAAACAAACAACCCGACCTCCGACAAGATTTTAGAGCCGCGTACGCGCCGCGCGCGTAAGTAACGAATAAGGAAAGCGAGGAGAAATAGAAGAGCCCTAGTTAGCGAGTATAGCGTATAGACGCGAGGAGGTAATATCGGGAATAGGGCCCGTATACCGCATATAACGCTTAGCTAGCTAGCCTACTAACCTAATACGGCGGGATAACCCGAAAGCCCGGCCTTAGGTATCGAAACCCTAAGCACCGTAGGCGGGCCGCCTACGGGCTACGATAGTAACCGGCCTCTATACGCAAATTAGCGTCGCTTCGATACTACTATATATACCTAGATTAGTAAGCAATTTGGCTACTAAGGATACTAGCCTAGAGAGGAGGCGCCTATAAAGATTTCGATATCGAGCTAATAGGATCGGTCTTCCTTATTAGGGGTTGCGACGAGCCGAACTTTAGCCGACAGACTAGGGTTCGATAGCGGACCCCCGGCGGGCTACGTCGCTTAAGCCTATAAAGGCTACGTCGCTTACCCCTACTTATAGGGATAAAAGAGGGCCTACGATCCTCCCTTTCCTTAGATTCTTTAGGATTATTCTAGTATTGCAAATAGAGGCTATTACATTACTATACAACCTAATATTCGTCTTATATACTCTTACTTCTAACGATATCCTAACAATTATACCTTAATAGCTTATAATAAACCTTAGTCTAGTATATTAGACGTAGGGTAGGATATTAAATATTAATTATTAGTAATAGTTAACTACGGTTATACCGGTTTATCCTTTATTAACTTATATTACGCGTACTAATACTAGCTCCCTATCTATAACCTAGAAGAGCTATATAGATTAACTACTTTCGACGGCAGTTTCGTAGTAGACGTTACTTAGTATACTAGGGCGACTATTAATATTAATAGCTATATTAAATATAGGGCCTTCTATCTTACTATATTAGGATATTACCCTATTATCCTTAGCCGTCCGTAGCTTAACAAATATAACCCTCGCGTCGACTAGAAGCTTAACCGAGTATAGTTTAACTCCGATTACTATAAGGAATATTATAACGACTTATATACTATCGTTCGCGCTTACGGCTTATCCGATCGCGAAGATAACGATACGCTAGCTTACGCCGAGCCTATAGCAACGTAGCACTATTAACTATAACTAGCTTATAACTTATCGGACGATACCGATATAGTAAAGCTTATCGACTCGATATAAAAGTACTATACGTAGCGCGATTGTCCTACGCGCCGATTAGTATTAACTTAGTTCTTATCTCCGCCCTTACCTCCGCTAATTCCGTTACCTCGACTAGTACGGAAACGCTTATTACTACCGCTTATCTATCTTACCGGCGTAACTATAGCTCTAGTAAGCGTATAGGTCTTCGACTAGTAAATTAAAAAGAAGGAGTTATTTGTATTCGCCGTATTATTACGGAATATAGAAAAAGAGATAGCTAAGAAGAAGTATATTAACCCGGCCGATAAAGTCCCTTAGTACTATTATAGTAGGCTAATATTATTCTCGTAGAAAGATGCGAAGAAGTTACTACCGTACCGACCTAGATAGAATTACTATATCGATATTATCGAAGGTAAGGAAACGACGTATAGCCCGCTCTATAGTATATCGTACGAGGAATTAGAAGTTCTACGTAACTATTTAAAGGACAATCTCGATAAGGGCTTTATTTAAGTATTAACCTTATAGTACTCTTCGCTAGTACTATTCGTTAAGAAACCTAGTAGAGGTTTACGGTTCTACGTAGACTACCGTAAGCTAAACGAGATTATAGTAAAGAATAGATACCCTATCCCTCTTATTTAGGAGATACTCGATCGATTAAGTAAAGTAGTTATATATACTAAACTCGATATTATCTCGGCCTTTAACTAACTTTGTATCGAGCTAGGTTACGAGTAGAAGACAGCCTTCCGTACCCGTTATAGTCTCTTCGAATATAAGGTTATACTATTCGGGCTCTATAACGCGCTATTAACCTTTTAGTAATATATTAATAACGCTCTCCGACCCTTCTTCGACGTATTCTATACCGCGTATCTAGATAATATACTTATCTATTCTAATTTAATTAAAGAATATCGCTATTACGTTCGCTAAGTAATAGACGCACTCCTTAAAGCTAGCCTACGAGCTAATATATTAAAGTTAGAGTTTAAAGTAATAATAGTTAAATACTTAGGCCTCGTTATTAGTACCGACGGTATCTATATAGATAATAAGAAGGTCGAAGCCGTACGCGATTAGCCTATTCCTACTAATATTAAAGATATATAGTCCTTCCTCGGCTTTGTAAACTTCTATCGATACTTTATCCGTAACTTCGTATATATCGTTAAGCCTATAGTCCTACTAACGTATAAAGACACGCCCTTCGTATAGATAATAGCCTACTAAAACTCCTTCGAACGACTGTTAGGACTAAAGAGATTACACGTAATTAGTATGTAACCGGGCTCGAGTAAAGCTAGGGTCTTAATGCCTTAGGCAGGGCTTAGCGCTTAGCAATAGGCTAACTTGCCTGCCTTCCTCCCTCTCCTCCTAGCTCCTTATCGAATACTACTCGTACCTACTACTACCCTATCTACCTGCTAATATACCCTTCTTATATAGTATTCGATCTACCCTTTAAGGGTAGTAGCTAGATAGTTCTTATTTCAAGCTTTTAGCGGTATAGCTACGAATAAGACTAATCTAACTATATTACGCCCGAAGAACGGGACCTATACGTACTATTCTATCGAAGTAACCGTACTAATTATTAAGTAAGGCCTTCTATACGGCCTATTATACTAAGTTAATCGTACTAGACTAATATCTACTAATTCCGCTATATCCGTATCTTAGGGGCTAATAATATATTATTAGTATTACCCCTTATTATAATAGCCGGCTTATTACGAAACAACAACCGTGCTGCCGCTAGCAGCGCTAGCAACGACAATGCTAGTAGTATAGTGCCTGCTAAAGTGCCTACTAAAGTGCCTACTAGAGCACCTACTAAAGTGCCTCCTACTAAAGAGCCTACCAAAGAGCCTACTAAAGAAGAACCTATAATTCTAGGTAACGACCTAGAGTTGCCTATTAACGACATTCTTAACAACATTGTTAATCGACGATATAGCTAACTAGCCTTTAGCCCTTAACTATTAGGGAGACTTTAAGAAGCTACTTAAAACAGGCTTACTACCCTACGTTAAGAATAATAGCTAAAGGATAATCTCCTCGAGCTCCGTCGCCTTTAGGAAGCCCCGACAACTAAACTAATAGCGGGACCTTCTTTACTACCCGTTTTAGTCTAAAAGAAGGATGCTAAACTCAAGGACTATACTATGTTTAATAGCTCTAGTCGGAAGCAATACAATAATTACATTCGTAACTACGAGCTCAACTAGCGTAATATACTAAGAGCGCTACTAGATAACTACTTATTAGTCGTCTACGCTATACAATATATTAATAGCGACCTAAAACGCACCTAGGATAACTACTTTAACTCCCTTACTAATTAGACCGCTGTTTAGTAGCAAACCTATAAGACTATTATACTAGACACCCTTAGAAACCCTATACTAAGGCAATAACATACTTAGGACCTGTATCTTCGAGCTAAATAAAAGACTAATTAATCGGCCCGCTTATTCGAGGCCTATTTAAAAACTCTTAAAGACGACCTTCCGCCTAAGACTAATTCTATATAGATCTCCGAGATACGCCTAAAACTTAGATAGGAGCTTATCCTCGAATTAGACCGCCGCCGTGTATTCGAACAAGCTAATCTAATATGTATTTAATTTATAGTCGAAGTAGAAACAGCCGAACGGGCTATTTAGCTCTAATAACGACTAGAATCGAGGATCCGACTAGCTAGTACTAACCGCGGCAATCGTAGTAGCCGCGGAGGAAACTAAGGTTCCTACTATAATAACAATACTAATAATAGGAACAGTAACAATAACCGTAGAAGAGGCCGTAGCCGCCGGCTATATAGAGGAGGCCGCGATAGGGGCCGTAGAAGGGGCTCGTACCCTTATAACGCTAACCGCTTAACTAATAACAACAGCTACGGTAGTCTACTAACCGGATTGAAGTGCTTCAATTGTAACAGTACTAGCTATCTACTAGGCTAATGCGACAAACCTAAGGACTAGGCCCGAATTAACCGTACTTCCGCTAAACACCGAAAGCACCTCTTAGCGGCTAACGCTACCCCTATAGGCCAACCTTCGAAAAAAGAGTAAGCGCCGTACTAACTGTTAGCCTCGTACGGCGTAAGACTATCGACATTGTACTAGCTATAATACGCTCCTACCTTGTATAGGATACGAAGGGCACTACCTATTAAACTAAGGTTATGCTAGATCTAGGAAATTCAGCTAGTGCCCTTATTAGCTATCGCCTAGCTAAGCAATTAGACCTTCGATAACTGCCGAAGACTAACCTGCTAACCCTTGCTTAGTTTAATAACGCTCGGCACTTGACCTATAGGGCCTACTATGTTCCTATAGCTCTAAAGGACGACCTCGGAAATGAACGCCTACTAGACTTTACTACTTACGTAGCAGATATAGACAACCTGTATAGGGGAGCTACTATTGTTATTAGCAACCCTATTCTTAAGTACTACGCTATAGCTATAGACTTAGGCATTTAGAAGTAGCGATTTAGAATCGCTAGGAAAGAGGACATTAAACACATTAATGTTAGCGAGTGCCCTAACGATATTAGGGTCCTGTTTATTAGCAACCTAATACTAGCCTCCGCCTTAGCTAATCCGATAGCTAATCTTCTCGGTAGAGATAACGATAAACCTATGCCCCCTAATAGTATAGATCCTAAACAACTTAAGCGTATACTAGAACCTATTCGAGAGACCTATATTAATGTGTTTAAATACTACCTAGTATCGACATTGCCTATATTTAAAGAGACGGATTATAAGATTAATATTATAGAGGGCAAAGAGGTCCCTTTTAGACCCCTCTATAACCTTAGTAAGCGAGAGCTTACTATATTGCGTAAGTACCTAGAGGAAAACCTAGCTAATAGCCGGATACGGTACAGTAATAGCCCTACTAGTGCCCCTATCCTGTTCGTACTAAAGAAGGATAGTAGCCTACGCTTCTATATCGATTATCGTAGGCTTAATACTATTACTATTAAAGATCGCTGTCTACTTCCTCTTATTAATAAGACCCTCGATCGCCTTTCTAGTACCTACTACTACACTATATTAGACATTAAGGACGCCTATTACCGCATTCGTATTCGTAAGGGCGATAAATAGAAGACAGCCTTTCGTACTCGCTATAGCTATTTCGAGTACTTAGTTATACTATTTAGGCTAGCTAATGCCCCTACTATATTCTAGTCCTATATTAATCGGACCCTATTAGGCCTATTAGATTACCTCTGTATAGTTTACCTAGATAACATCCTAGTTTATATACACTTACCTAATATTGTAGAACACTAGGCCGTAGTACGTAAGGTCCTCGACCGCCTACGAGCCTATAGACTATATTATAAACCTTCTAAATGCACCTTCGCTACTAAGGAGGTAGCCTTCCTTAGCTTCCTCGTATCGACTAAGGGTGTTAAGGCCGATCCTAACCGGATTAAGACTATTACTAAGTAGCTAATACCTACTAGTATTAAGGAACTTTAGTCGTTCCTCGGCTTCGCTAATTTCTATCGTCGCTTTATTAAGGGCTATTTACGACATATAATGCCCCTAACTAAGCTTACTAAAACTAAGGCTAACCTAACTAGAGAGTTTAAATAGACTAATAGAGCATAAGCCGCTTTTAACGGTTTAAAGAAGCGCTTTACTAAAGTCCCCTTATTGCACTATTTCGTACTAAGCAAACAGATCCGAATTGAGACTAACGCTTTATAGTTCGCTATATTAGCTATTATATTATAGCAGGCTAATAATACTTACTAGTATCCGATTGCCTTCTTCTCGAGGAAGATAATTAACGCTAAGCGTCGCTACGAGACCTACGAGTAAGAGCTCTTAGCTATTATTAAAGCCTTTAAGCACTAGCGCTACTATCTCGATAGTGCCTAGTATACTATTTAGGTCTATACGGACTATAACAACCTCCGTAGAATTACGAAGGTTACTAGGGTTATAGGTCGATAGGCAAGATAGGCCGTCTACCTCGCTAGGTTTGATTTTAATGTATTATACCGGCTAGGCGTAAGTAACCCTACCGATAGCCTATCGAGGCGACCTAATTACGATAGCGAGACCTAATATATCAATTCTTTGTTTCTAACCCTATAGTATAAGATTACTATAGCCTGTATTGTTAATAAGCAAGCGTAGGATAAGCGGACTTCCGGACCCCGCGGCGGTAACAAATACTATAGCGGAGTTGTCGTTCTTCTAGTACGCGTTAGAAAGGACGTAGATCGCTCGAGCTATAATAACTCGATTAAAGACATTACTATCTATAGTAATAGCCTATATAGCGATAGCACTATAGAAGAGGTTATAGTAGTTCCGGCTGCTAGTGCTATTAGATATATATAATGCGTACCTCGTTTAATAGTAAGGGTGCTATTAAATAACCTTATAAATAGGGATAGTTAATCGTTTATAGATAAGCTGTTACGTACTTAGCAGAGGGACGCCTTTGCTATCGAGCGCATTAATAAGCTTATAAGTAGGCGAACAACTCGATCTAGTAAGAGTAATTAGTCGATCGACGATAATAGTTATTTAAAGTTTAAGGGTAGATACTATATCCCCGCTAAACAATCGATTAGACAAGAGCTTTTAAAGAGGCACTATAATAGTAAGCTCGCTAGTTACTATAGTATAGAGAGGTCGCACGAGTTACTATCGCGCATATACTACTAGCTAAATAGTAAGCGGTATATAAAGGAGTATATACAGACCTGTATAGTATACTAGCGAGTTAAAGCACCGAAACACTTACTATTCGGCGAGTTGTCTTCGCTCCCTATTCTAAAGAAGCTATTTACTAAGCTAACAATAGACTTTATTATAGGCCTTCTACCTGCTAGGCGTAGGGGTAGTAAGGACGTATATAATGCTATCCTTGTTATAGTAGATCGATTTACTAAAGGCGCTCGATATATCCCGGCGCGGAAAGACTAGACTGCTATTAATATAGCAGAGGCGCTATAGAGTAACATCTTCTATACCTATTAGGGAACCCCTAAGGGGATAGTCTCCGATAGGGGCTCGATATTCATATCTTACTATTAGAGCGAGATTTACTTATAGCTAAGACTAAAGCATCGGCTATTAACAGCCTTCTATCTATAGACTAACGGTTAAATAGAGAGGCAGAATGCTACCCTATAGCAGTACCTGCGTAGCTATATTAATAAGAACCCCGAGGATTAGGTTAACCTCCTATAGCCTATAGAATTCGTATACAACAATAGTGTACATTCATTAACTAAGATCTCGCCCTATATAGCTATAATAGGCTAGAATGCTGCTATACTATAAGACCTACTATCGCTCGAGGCCGAGCGTAAGGAAAGGGAAGCGCGTTAAGTACCCGAAACACTAGCGGCTATTAAGAGGGTTTAGAAGATGCGAGAAATCTATACTAAGATAGCTAAGAAGCTAATAAAGGCCTAAGAGTACTAAAAGACCTACTACGATAAGCGCTATATACTAATAACCTTTAAGTAAGGCGATATAGTTATACTTAGTATAAAGAACCTCCGTATCCGTAAACACCTATTACCTAATAGCAAAACAAGGCCTAAGCTCGCACTAAGATACATTAGCCTATTCCGCATTCGAGAGGCTAAGGGTATATAGGCCTATTAGTTATAGCTTCCTCCCTATTATACTATCTATAACACCTTCTATATATCTCTTCTTAAGCTATATTATCTACGCGAGGGGGATAAAGCACCTACTAAACACGAAGACATACTAGCGGATAGGGAAGAGCTATAGTCTATAGAACGTATCCTTTAGTACTAGACTAGGAAAGGTAAGAAGAAGTACCTATTAAGATAGTAAGGCTATTTACCTAAATAGGACTTATAGGAAGCTAAAGGTTCTTTTAAAGACATAACTAAGTTGTTAGATAAATATTAGACTAGCGTAAAGAATAAGAAGAAGGCTAAGGGCCTATAATATTACTAGAAAGGCCTAGGAATAATACTACCCCCGGGGTGCTATTAAGCTAACTAATTAGAGGCAAGCAATTGTTAGTAAAGGATAATAAGACTATACTACGATAACAGACGTATAACGAGTACTAACGAGCGCACTATTACTATTAACTAATCGCCTACTCTTTTAAGGAATCTACCTCTTTACTAGCGCGCCCTATAAGACCCTCCTCTTAGCGCCCCTTTTGTTTCTACGTCCTATCGAGGCCTAAGGCCTAGGGGTCGATAGAGGCGGCGCGTACGCGTAGGCGAATAGTATTAGTAATAGTAATAATAACGACGGCGCGGCCGGCGCGGCTATATTAGTAATAGTGTTATAGGGTGTATTGCTAGTTAAGGAAGGAAGGATATAGCTATATTAGTAACGGTATTGCTAAGTTGTTATTAGTTAAAGAAGGAAATTAGAAGAAGGTAAAGTTAGCGCTAAGACGACCGTCGACTAGCGCCGCTATTATTAATATTACTTGCTATTATTACCGCGCCTATAGATACAACCTTACCTATACTACGAGCCTAAGGCACCTTAATTAAAACCTTAATTAAAACTTTAAAACTAAGTTAAAACTTTAAGCCGCTTAAAAGATTAAGTAGACTAATAGACTAACTAACTAAGGGCAAAAACTATAGAGCTAAGCTAGCCGGGGTCGATCTTATAGATAATAGGTTACTCCTCGATCTTTCCGACCCTTTAAGTAAGGCAAACCTCTACTACTATACTTATAATAGCCTTTATTTATAGAAACTAGAAGAACTAAGTTTTTTGAAAAGATAAGATAAGATTGACACTTAAAGGCTACTAAACCTAGCTAATTATAGCTAGCGAAACTACGAATAATAAGAATAATAACCCTTAGAAGCGAATAAACCCTCGGAAGCGGACATTACTAGGTTTTTTAAGAGTAGACGTAAAGAACTCGGTACGATATTACTTAGAACGGAGGTAGGGCTACAATACCTCGTACGTCTACCTATTATAGTAGGAAAGACGCGTTCGTATTATAATTAGTCGATAGTCCTTAATTCTCGTAACTATATATTACTTTATTATACGTAAGGATAGCGTAGTTAGAGTTAGACATTATATTGTATTAGAGGTAAGGTTTAATATAGTTATATAATCGGTAGTTATACGTTCAATTTAGCGCGGACTAAGCAGCCTATTAGACCTACTAAGTTAGTAGTAATAGAGGTTAAGACTAGAATAAAGACCGGCTACGAGGGCGCGGCCTATAGAAGGGAAGCGTATATTAGGACTAAAGAGGTTATACGTAATTAGTATATAACCGGGCTCGAGTAAAGCTAGGGTCTTAATGCCTTAGGCAGGGCTTAGCGCTTAGTAATAGGCTAACTTACCTACCTTCCTCCCTCTCCTCCTAGCTCCTTATCGAATACTACTCGTACCTACTACTACCCTATCTACCTACTAATATACCCTTCTTATAACGACTTAAAGCTATATTTATCTCTATACCGGTATTAGCTTATTATAACCTAAACCTACCTATAATAATCGAGACCGACGCTTCCGACTATATTACTACTAGTATTATATCTTAACTATATACCGATAGCGTATAGAAACCCGTTACTTGCTTCTCGAAGAAGATAACGCCCGCTAGATATAGCTATAAGATTTACGATAGGGAGTTTCTCGCTATTATTAAAGCCTTTAAATCGTAGAAACCCGAATTAGAGGGTTACTATTTTAATAAAGAGCCTATCTAAGTTATTACTAATTACCGCAATCTATAGTTCTATATATCTACTAAGTAACTTAATCGTCGCTAAGCTCGCTAGAGTAAATTCCTTAGTAGGTTTAATTTCGAGATTATATACTATCCTAGTAGATAAGGAGCTAAGCTAGACTCGCTTATATACCGCTCTACCGACCTACCTTTATTAGCTAAGGACCCGCGTATTAAATATAACTATTAGCTTATATTAAAGCTATATAACCTAGCCGTAGGCCTCCGATCCGCTATATATAAAATCTTCTCCTTAGGGTTAGGGTTAGGGTTAGAGTTAGGGTTAGGGTTGCGTAACCCTAAGGTAAATAATTGCAATTCTCGAAGAAATAGACAATTTTACGATTCTTACGTCTTTAACGATAATAACCCTTAGGGTTAGGGTTAGGGTAAGGGTTACGATAAACCTTAATTTGCGAAAGCCCGTATTAATACTACGAGCGACGATATAGTTATATTTACTATAGAAACTCTCGGTACTAAGACCTTTATCGACGCTAGGAATATTACTAAGCGAATTCGTAATACCTCGATTAAGGATACCCTATTCTAGTAAGTAAAAGGATACCTCCGTAGTAGAATAGACCCTTTTAATAATCTCTTATTATCTCTCTCGGACTACGAGATTAAAGATAATAACTTTCTATTCTACTACGACTATCTTTATATACTAGAAGCTAAGGAAACGGATAAGTCGCTCTATACTAATATTATCCGTATATACTACGACTATTCCGCCGCTAGCTATCCTAGTATTATAAAGACGTTCTACCTCGTTAGCTATAGCTACTACTAGCTACGAATACGCGAGAATATTAAACGATATATCGATACCTACTATACCTACCTTCGGACTAAATCCTTAAGATAAGCTAAACGAGGACTTCTTCGGCCTCTACTAGTACCGACTACTCGATAAAAGAGCGTAACGATAGACTTTATTACTAGTCTTCCTAATAGTTCTAGTTATAACTCGATTCTTATCGTTATTAATCGACTAACTAAAATACGATACCTTATTCTATTCGTATATAAGGAAGGATACTTAAGCGCTTAAGTAGTAGTAGATACCTACCTTACCTATATTTAGAAGCTTTACGGTCTTTCGGATACTATTACTTCCGACCGAGGTACGTAGTTTATCTCTAAATTCTAGAACTACTTATATAAGCGCCTACGTATTAAGCGTAACCTATCGACCGCTTATTACCTATAGACTAATAGATAAACTAAACGCTTAAATAAAGTTATCGAAGGATATCTCCGATTATATATAAACTACGAGTAAGACGACTAGAGCCTCTAGCTCCCTATCGCCGAGTTTATAATAAATAACGTACCCTCCGAAACTATAGGATTATTACTATTCTAAGCTAGCTACGGTTATAATCCTCGTCTCGGAAGCGAACCTTTAACCCTACCGGAAGAAGATCTACTATTAGATAAGAATACTTAAGCCTAGATCGATTACCTATAAAGCCTTAAAATATATCTTATCGAATAGATATAGTATTAGCAATCTCGTATAGAAGACTTAACTAACCGATACCGCCGACCCGCTCCTATCTATCGTATTAGTAATAAAGTCTTCCTATCGCTTAAAGGTATAAGTATAGATCGACCTAATATTAAACTCGACGTTAAGAACTTAGGACTATATAAGATTACTAAGGTAGTATCGCCCTACGTATATTAGCTAAAGCTGCCTAATTTAATACGTATCTATAACGTCTTTTATACTTCGTTACTTATACTAGTACCTAAAATAGGTATATCTAGTTAACGATACGAACTACCGCTACCGCTAGTTATCGACGGTAATAAAGAGTAGGAGGTAGAAAGAATACTAGATATAAAAGGCAAAGGAGATAATATATAGTATAAAGTAAAATAGATTAGATACGATAAGCCGATATAGGAAACCGCCGAGAACGTTACTAATACGTAAGAAGTAGTAAAGGACTATTATAAGCGCTACCCGCGTAAGCCGTAACTATATATCGTTAACTTAGCGATATTAATACGACCGAGCGTACTATTATTAGTCGCTACAATCGCAATACTATATATATAACGAGTAGATAAAGCGCCGTAGACGTCGCCTACGAAGGGAGAGAGTGCTATTACGATCTTAGCGACTTATATATATAATTCGAGATTACGTAACTTAATGCCTAAGGCATCCGCCGAGCGAATAAAAGCCTCTTCCGCGAGAGAGCCTCTCTCTCTTTCTTCTTTAACTCGTTATTAATTTAGATAGCTATTTAATCGATATCTTAATAAGAAGCTACCTATTCTAGCGTGTTTTACCTAGAATCTTAGGTATTATAGTAGGCAGTAAAGGCTAGGCCTTATATACCTCCTTAAATACGTTAAAGTTGTCGTTCTAGCGTAGAAGCTTAGCTAGTAAGAATAGCCGTTATAGTAGACCTTGCTTAGCAAAGGACTCTACGTCTATATCTAGCTACTTCGAGATAGACATAGTATCGCTATCCGAGTCTATTACGGATAGTTTAAACTCCTTACTCTCGGCGGACTCTTTACTCCTAGCGAATATAAATGCCTACGTTATCCGGTTAATAATATAGCTAATATAGCGTAGATAGCGCTTCTAGAAGTAGCTATAGCCTTCTGCTTAAATAAAGGTCTCTATAGCTATATAGAGGGTCTTGTTATTAGAGCTATTATTAGCAGTTATCTAGCCGATCTTGTCTATTATATTAAAGACCTTAAAGCTATTAACAAGCAGTAGTACGAGGAAGTCGCCTATATAAGAGCCGACCGGAAGTTATAGAAGATCTAGTAGTAGTTAAACTAACTTGCCCTTATTATTTATATACTAACAATTAATAGCCTAGAAGTGCTTTCTTCTATACTAAGACTTCTATATATTAGTACTAACGTAGATGCAGCTTAAGGCGCTTAATAAGCCTTGTTTGACCTGCTCTCGCTAGTGCTCGAAGTTATATAGAATATAGCTAAAGAGGGTCGTATATAAGCGTAGGAGGACGTAGTTAGCTTATAGGTTAACTACTAATACTAGGTCCTTAAACTCCTTCGTTACAATAGCACTATAAGAGATACTAAGTGCTATAATAAAGCGTACGAGAGCGTATCTAAAGGTCTTCTTATCCGCTGCGTTCTTTAGTATATTAACGGTCTTCTATGCCTTAACTTCTAAGTTCTTCCGGATAGTAGCTAAGAAGTCGATTATACTCTGTTTCTTACTATTATCCTTCTCTTTTATACGACTAACGATAACTTAATACTTATAGAACAGGTAGTCGGCGGCGTTGCTAGATTGAGACTAAAAGCGCTCTAGATCGTTGTCGCTATAGTGTTTATAGTAGAATACTCGATAGCGGCTATTCTTAACTCTTTTAGGCTCGCTATTCTTTAGAGGTCTCGAGTAAGACTATAACTCCGGATTACGCCTATTACTAGCTCTCTTTCGCTTCTTAGATAGTATAGGTATCGGTATCGGTTGCGTAGGTATTACTAAGGACGATAAGGACTATATAGGAAGGAATAATAGGTTAGGTATTAGCTAAGGAGGTTAACTTAGTAGTAGTAGTAGTATAGGATTTAGTACCTCTCTGTCTTCGATATCTTCGAGTTTGCTTAGATCGCTCGAATCTTAGGTAAATAGTATCCGTTATCTATCCTGCGTTTCCTATTAGGTTTCTTAGTTCTTACGGAAGTTTTCTAAGCGCCGCTATAAAGGCTTAGGGTTTTTGCGTATCTCTACTATAGTAAGGAAATAGTAGAAGTTATAAAAGAACAGAGGTTTAGAAAATTTGAGTTTAATAGGGCTTACTAAGGTTTAAGGCGCGAGCCGAAGCCGCTCGGTTAGTAGACTCCGAAGGCTCCTATTAGGCTTTAAAGACCCTAAATAATATAATTAATAGGAATAGGCAGGCGCGTAAGTAACAACTCCTACTATTCTATATACTATTAATCCTTTATAATACCTTTAATACCTTTAATACTACTATTACTACTACTAATATACTCCTTTCCGAAAGCTTCGATAGCTAATACATTACAAGTACGTTATATAGCGAGCTCGAGCTTTAATTCGCATTCTTCGCCCGTACGTAGTATATACGAGTAGCAAGTATAGGAGTTACTAAACCTAAAGTGCTTCGCCCTCTCTTCTACCCTCTATATCCGCTCGCGATAGACCTAGCAGCGATAGTCCGCTAGATATACGGCTATATAATTACCCTTCTTACGGATATAATCCTCGAAAGCCTCTACCTTCTTCCTATAAATATCGAGCTCGGCATTCTTCGTAATTAGTCGGTATTCTACGCCTTCGTATTCCTTTAGTATACAGCGAGACTCCTATAACAACCCTTCTATAACAGCTTACTAAGCCTCTATTTCCTTATACTATTAATCGAGCTAATCCTAACCTTTTACTGTCTTCTTCGGGTTCTTACGAAGCCTCTTAGTAACCGGTTATTCTTTATCGGAAGCGCTATTAGCGATAGGCTTCTTATCGATAGGCTAAGTCTAAGTCTATAGCAGCGGTAGCGGCAGTAGCGATAATAAGGTATCTATAACCTTAACCTCCGACTCCGACTCGCTATCCGATATCTATACGATTAGCTATAGCAACCGATAGTATTCGCTATTAACCTACCTCGATTACTTCTACGCGCTTCTAACCTATTTTTAATACGAGTTTATATAAGGAAGAAGGAGGAAATACTACGAAATTAAGGGATACTTATACGCTATAGTATTGCCTACAATTGCCTAAGAAACGCCGACTAATTGTAATTATAATTACATAATTATACGTATAACAATCACAACTACAATTACTATAATTGTAAGTAATTATATAATTATAGGAATTAATAATCAATAGCTATAAGTAAGAGCGAGAGCAAAATCCCTATACTATAAGTAACACCTATACACATCCTACCCGATCTTACGCTAGCTGAAAAAATTCTAGTAAGTGAATATTCAAAACGGTCGGTATAAAGCGCGATCGGGAAATCCAAAAATTTCGTTCGTAAGAGATACGTTACCGTAACGTAGCTCTCAAAATTTTCAGCTAGAGCTTTAACACGACTATATGCATATGCCATCGGGGGTTCCAAACGATGCAAGCTATTTGTTACCGAGTTGAGATGATATTGCTCACTCACTTAGCTATGTCCAGTCTCTCAGATAGGGTTTTTGTTGACGAAGGTATGAGTGGCTAGACTGAGGGTGGTCTCTGCGATGTATCATATTCATGGTGTCGAAGAGCGAAGGGATTATGCAAGTAAGTTATGTGAGTTTTTGATCATATTCACACCTTTGATGCGCAGCTCCTTCCATTGCTCCTCGAACACGGATGCTATTACGACGAGGTCAGGTATGCCTTCCGATAGGCGCGGCCACGACGGAGATTGTTGATTGATCATCAGGTCAAGATGTCGCAGAACAAGTTTCGAGCTTACTTCCATTGGAGAGAACGATATCGTGGCCACATGAAAACCAAATGAGTCGTGGAGAGCAGATAGTCGGTCATGATGTAACTTGTTAGACGGATCCAGTCCATGTGTCTATATACAGCTGTCCAAGATACAGTCCAGTATTACGAAATCTAGCGCCGCGCTGAACTGCGTGCTGTAGTGAGCTCCTTATCATGCTCTCCTCATGAAATTCCCAAATCCTCTCATGTATATGCTGCTACTGTCGATATCAAATGGAATATCTATTGTCCGGCAAAGCCGAGACGTGGCGATCCAGTAGTCTCGTCAAAGACGACGAAGACGCTCTTGAGGAAGATGTCGCCAAAAATTGTGAAGCCAATACCGGAATTGGACTGAATACCACCGAAGCAAGTGGTGCCAGAGTTGTCGATTGGGGCGTAGTTGATGTAGCTACCTGGAACGACGAAGGTCTTGCCACCGATCGCAACGTTGAATGCTGGCCAGTTCTGGTGGCATGGAGCAGTGTATCCACCTTGTCGGTTGTTGTACTTGGCACCAGAGACCTTGGCGTAGTAGGCAGAGACAACCTTGGATGGGAGGTACAGAAGGGTGGTGCCGGTGTCAGCGATAGATGAACCGATGCTGCCAGAAGTGGCGTTGCCTGATCCGACACTGTATCCGCCAGCGGTGAAACCCCAGAATCCTTGCGAGTTGTCGACAGAAGTGTAGACGATGCTGCCAGTGTACTTGGAGCTGTCAATGTACCTGCCCGATGCGGTTAGTGATCGGCTACCAGATGCTCTTTTGAGATCGACCCGAGGCTACCAATCCGACACGCATGCCGAGACGAAGATCTCAGTTCTGGGCGGGTACAGATGCAGGCAGGCAATGTTTCGAGCGAGTGAGACTTACCCAAAGTCGTAGGAACCGGCTTGGCCCTTCTTCAGATCGCAAGTGAACAATTGCTTGGCCAGGGAGCTCTTAACAGTGTCGAAGAAAGTATTTTGCTGTTGTGGCTCTACAGTGTTGATACTGGAGAAAGCGAGACCGAGAAGGCCGTCATTGTCGGTATCTTGGGTGAATTGTGATGACACCGAGGTAGCGGCTTCAACGGCTTGGGCAGTTGCCGTCACACCGCCCACGACGACCTTATCGGCGTAGACAGTTCCGCTGGCACCAGAGCCATCACCGTAGGTGATATTCCAGGTGTAGCCGTTGAGCTTCTTGCCAGATGTGCTTGGGTTGTATACAGCATGTCCAGACTGCTCGCTTGAAGGCATGAGAGTGGAGAATACCCACCTAACAAGGATAGTGTTAGCGTGTCTTGGAATTTGCTTAGCGTGCTTGATGTAAAGTAGACAACTCACAAATCTGCGGATCCAGTGTCAAAATCGAGGTTGAGGGTCTTGCCGCCAACAGTGACCGGGCAGAGGTAGGCCTGATCGAATTGCTCTGGGTTGGCCGCAACTGAACCGCTCTGCGAAGCAGCGGCGGCGGCAGAAACGACATCGGCAGGTGGGACGGCGCCAACGGAGGCATACTTGAGGTATGTCTTGTGCATCTGAATGGGACCACTCTTCAGAACCTTCCCGCTGGGAACCTGAGCGACCTGGAAGGTGTGTTTGCCAACATCAGCAGCTGGAGCTGCCATACCCAGGGTAGCAGAGGCCACCAAGGCGGCCTTCGCATAAGTGTAATGCATTGCGAGAGAAAGGCGTGACGAATGAAGTCGAGAGTAATTCAAAGGGACCAGCCTTCTGACCTCTGGATTGGTGAATGACCTGGGCGTGAGAAGACAGGTTGACAGATAGTTCGCCAGGTGGAAGACACGGACTCTTTTATGTATGTCTCAACACTTCCCTTGATCATCTGCGCAGACAAGCGAGGCTCACTTGGGTCGATCGGCAAGGTAGCAATCAAAGAGCACTACCAGTCATGTGGACGAGGTGGTCGTCCAAGCGGCGGTCCTTCTCGAAAGATGTCGTTCTCTGGAGGGAGGTTCCCACATGCAGGCTAGTGGCCGTGCAGTGTCGATTTTGGCCGTGATAGGCAACTCACAATCGGCATACCTTGTCTATGCATGATCGAAGTATAGGCATGATGGATTCAGCCATCTTAGCGTCGGCCGGAACAATGGTCCAAGGCGAGATGGATTGGCAGCAATGATAAGCGTGGCGGCTGGTGTGTTGTGGTATTGGGCAAGGCTGTGCATGGCGAATGTCCGCTTCGTTTCGGATTGTATGCTTGCCGAGTCGATGTCTAAGTGTCATTAGCAATAGGCGAATGAGCTGTCAGGATCAAGGTAGGAGATATATTCAAAGAAAAAAAGAGGTACGCTTTCCCGAATGGTGGAGCTAGGCGCGGCGAAAGATCAACGCAGGCTGAAGTGGCGTGAAAGCACTTGCGCTGCTGAGCACAAGCACATCCAAGAGGCTTGGACAGCTTTGCAGAGGACAAAGTGATGCGATGCGATGCGATGCGATGCGATGCGATGCGATGCGATGCGATGCGATGCGATGCGCAGCAGATCTGTGGCTAGTGCGGCGGCCGACTGTCATATGCGACGTCTGTGCGCTTTGGCACGAGATGAAGTGCCGCGCGATGAATGAATGATAGGACCACAGCCGGTACGGTGGCTGCAGCGTCATGTATGCAGCAGCGCGCCGCCACGCCACCTGCGTACCAGATGGAGGTGTAGTGAAGAAGACTGGGCGTCGCAGGTGTGATTGGGCAGCGGGAAGATGGGAGGTCGAAGAGGAGAGGAGGCTGACTTTGGGTTTGTTTGCGCCTGCCGCGGCGCCCCTGGCTCGTTGTGTCTTGGCAGAAGGCTGATCTCGTGCAGGCAGGCACGAAGCCGACGCCGCCGATCAGACGGCAAGACCAGCCAACTGCCTCCCTCCTGCATACACCAGTCCAAACGGCGCGTGCCACGGCGTGCAAGAACCACGCACGAACCTTGTCGGCGAAGGGCGAGTGACCGGAGAATTTTGTGTAGACGGAAGTTTACAATTCGGCTTCGCGAACGGATACGATGATTCGGCCTGCGCTGCTGCCGGCTGTGCTGCGAGGCCGCTCCATCTCGAAGCCACCACAGGCGCTGATGAAATGTCTATCAAAATGCAAGTATGTACAGCATTCGAGCCCACTGCACGCTCATCGGTGGCCTCCTTGCGCGGCGCCCTGCAATTCAGGCGAGTTTCTATGCGCAGAATTCGTCGACGCTCCAGCAGCGCTCATCGCTGCTTGCACAAGTTTCGTAAAATTCGGCGTTCCCCAGCCCGTAACAGCGTCCCAGCCTTGCGTAGCAGGAAAGCCTTTGGTTCCACAGCCGTAGCTCGAGCCGTTGGTAATGTCGGTCAACGCTTGATATCCGCTGCTGTAGAGCCAAGTGTTCATAAATCCAAGAGGAGGTTTCCCAGCCGCAATCAGAGCGTCGTTGACCAGAGTGATGACAGCCGCAAACGTCGGTGCAGAAGCAGAGGTACCTCCCATAGTCGAAGTCTGACCATTCCATGTGATGACGTCGTGGTTTCCCTGCGCAGAAACATCCGGGTACGCGCGACCATTGGGGTTATACAATCCTTGATGCATATTCCCCAACCCTTGCATGTATTTCTGCACCGTGGAATTCTGGTAATCGGGCATGGGGAAATAATTACTGAAACCCGCACCCGAGGCGAACTCGGTCACAGCGACCTCAGGTGAGAAACCGCCCGTTGCTCCAACGGAAGTCACCCAAGGACAGGAAGTAGGGAAGTTAGGCATGAACATCCGCGTGTTCTTTCCATCGTTGGAAACACAACCCTCGGAGCTGCCAACTCCAGCATCACCAGAACTAAAAACGACCGAGATCCCTCGCACCCCGAGCTGCGCCATACCAGCACAAACCCGTTTGGCATACGATACCGGAACAGTTTGCTCCTCGTCTCCATACGACGTGCTGATCACATTCGGGAGGTCTTTCTGGCCGAGCACATAATCGAGCCAAACCAGGTAAGGCTCGTTGGTGTTTTTGGGGTTCTTGACAGAAGCTTGAAAAGGCGGAGAACCTCCAGTAGACCATGCTGTGAATTTTGAAGGATAGATGATGCTAATGGCATTGATGGCGTCCATGTTGGCCTCCTTGTTGGTGTCCTTGGAGATCAGGTCTGGCGTGTAGTCGCCTTGTTGATTGGCGCCGCCGGCAATGACCACGTACTGGAACGTGTTGGCTATGGGAGCGGCATCTGGTCGGAAAGCTTTCATGAACGTCTCGATGTCTTTTCGATGCGCAGTCTCGTTCAGGTAATTTGCCGTGGCCATGCCGTTTCTGTCGGGCACTTGAGGTTTGTAGTTAATTGTACCGTAGACTGTCCGGAGGCACTGGGGAGTGACGAAATCTGTGGCAGTCAGTCATCATTTGCCTAAACTCAGCATTTGGAAACATGGTGTTTCGTACGTGGGTCGCATAGCTGAGAGGCATCCGCACCGTCAGCAGCATTCGCCTCGGACTGAAGTCCAGGTGCTAAGGATTGGTGCGAATTGTTGCCATCATCCACAGCATCGCCTACCGACTTATGACCAGGCTTGGCATCGGTCTCGTATCCACCTCCCGTCGCTGGATTGCCGGGACTGTTCTTGCACTTTTCAGTCTCATACTCGCCAAACAGTCCCGGCTTGTCCTGAGCCTGCCAATAACTCAGCGGTTTCCACGGATTATCGTCATCTACGAGTTCCTTTTGAGGATGGAAGAAGGATGTCGTGGGCTGCACCATATCGATGTGATCATGCAAGTACTCGGGCAATGACCATTCCGGCGCTCGGTTGATTTCCGTGCCATCTGCGTGTTTGAAAGCATGATACTTGGTATCAAGCAGCGATTCCGCCTTTTCAACGGACATCGAGCAATGTATCATATCCTTGGCGTGATTGTGGACCCAGTCGGTGATTCCATGATCAATCAACCATGACTGTACAGCTTCCAATGTCTCGTTCGATGGCGCTACGATTGCATTCACTTCATCGTAGCTTAGATGTTGACCGTAACGTTGGTGCTCGGGGTCCGAAACTTCCATGAGGTGTTGCTCTATTAATCCTTCATTCTGCTGCTTCAAACCGATAGCGATCTGGAGAGTATCCTGTTTTGACGCTGGTCCAAGTTTCGTCCATGATCTGGGTACAATGTGACGTTCTTTGACGGCGTAAGATGTTCGTTTCGCAGACGGCCGACCACTTGCAATTCCAATCGCTGATAGGGAAAGGGCGACCCGAGTAAGCAACATGCTGCAGAATAGAAGGAAACAATGTAAATGGCGATCAATCCAGAAACCAGTAACAGAATAGGAAAAGACAGACGATGGCTCAGTAACGACGGTGTGAGTAAGCACAGCGGAAAGGCTGAAACACCGGGGAATGGGAGCTGGTCGTGTATGTACAGTACTTCGTTTAGACTCAAGACGAAGAGGCCGTGCGGCGTGCTGCACAGGGTGCTCCTGATTTAGCTCGAAATGAGAGGCTTGGTAAGAGCAAGATCCTAGCCTGAAAGCGCTTGGCAGACCAGGCTGGCTCAATTGACTTCACCTGTTGTCCCTTCTCAAACAATCCCGGACGAGAAGTCGAGGTACGCAATTCTTCAGCAGCTATTGATGAAAATTGAAGAACCCTATGGCGCTGAGGAGCTATGGATGCTGTATAGCGGCTCCCAGCCACATCTTTTCATGAAACATTCTCAGCCAGAGCCACTCATATGACAAGACGGCTAACCCCTTGGCGGAGCCGGCGAGTGAAGGCTCAAAAAATGCCGCTCTGCTTTCACAAAGTCACAGATCTGGTCAAGGGAATTCGCACTCCGCATCTGCCACATCCTGTTCTTGTACCGGTACCAGCAGAACGTGGTGGCATTTGTTCTGAACGAAGACCCACAGGTCATCCTTGAGGCTCATCGGCAAGCGAAGCGGCACGCCGGAGTTCCACAACACTCAATGCTTGTCAACTTTATCTCCATCAAGGTTCCATAGGGACAGGATAGCTAGTGATGAAGCCCACCATCCAGTATATGGTATTATGGTATACACATTGTATATTATACCATGTATACAGCCTTCACGGCCGGAGGCCTGGTATACACCCATAGAGGAGTTATATAATATGCTGATAACGGCCTATATACAGGCTTAGGCTCTTAGCAGCCGGATAATGGATTTCCTGGGGTATTAAGGTATTCGCACGGGCCCTCACCTGTACACCCCGATTAAGCGAGATGGCGGAAGGGGGCGACCCCTAAGAGCGGGATCTAACTTGTAAAAGCTAGCGTACTATCTAAAGAAATTATCCGCACCTTTAAACAGTTTGCATCTAACGTTTTCAAGCTAGCTGCCGTTTACGGGGATTACCCCCGTCCGCCATCTCGCTCAATCAGGGTGTATACACCGGGTACATACTGGTATATTGTACGGTGCATACAGGGCCGATTCCTAGTATACCGTATATCCACATCTCTGAAACCCTGGCAGCGCGAGATTTGAGACTTGGGTGCTTATCGAGTCTCCGACAATTAGGGTCGCAGATCGGTATGTAGCGACAAAGCAGATAGTGGGCGAGATGCTCGCAAATTCCGAGCACTTTTTTTGTTTCCATGTGAAAGAGGTGCCATATTTGATGTAATAAATGCAATCCGAGCTGCCAGCACTATCCCTGCATGCATTACGAGGGTCCAAGCCAAATCCTGCCTCGGTGCCAAAATGGACACCTCCCGCGATCTTCAGTTCTATGCGATAAAATGGCTAGAAGTCCATACACAAACACGTTCCAAGCCGTTTTCTGGTAATCAAGGCACTTGGTCGTAATATCGCGCAATCCAAGATCACGGGCGTACCCAAGCCTCAGCCAGTGTTCAAGCAATCCCCATGAAACACCAGGTCATTTCTTCTTCCTACCCTTCCCAGTATTCACGTCCGCCAAGATCGAATCAAACGTCTTGCTTGTATCAACCGAATGGGCTGGTGTTCTTGGCCGCTCGAGCGTACTTGGCGCCGAGCCGTCTGGAGTGACTCCTTGCGGCAATGGTAATGCTTCTAGACCCAGGCTTAGAGAGGAGAGCCGTTTACTGCTCCGATTACTGGTCCGACTGTCTGGCCTCAAGAGGTCGTTACCAGAAGGTGGGGCAGGCAGTCCAGGATCATTCTGATCGGCGCCGCCGGTACTTTGTTGCATGTGCAGAGCGTCCGACAAGATTGGATTCGCAGCGCACCATCTTTCGGCCATGACCCAGCAGTGACTGCGACGGTAGATACCTTCCACACCATGTTCCACGAGGTCAGCAGGTAGAGAAACGACACCACCACCAGCACCACCAACAGAGAACCACGTTCTCCTACCTGCGCCGGCTCCAGCAGCATTGGGATCTGCCCATGGCACTCCTGATCGTGGCGCCTCGCAAAGGAAGTATTCTACTGCCTTCGTCCACTTGAGACCGGGAGCATCAATCGCCAGCATAGGCAAAGCCTGCATGACCACATACATGAAGATCCATTGACCGATTCGCAGATCCTCGATCTCCAAGATGTTACAGCCATGCGCAGCACGCTTCTCCATCTCTCTGAATGCATCAACAAACGGAGTCCCAAGAGCGTCGCTATTCACGCTGGCTTGGAGAATTTGCTGGATCTCGTCATCTTTGATCTTCTTGTGCAACGCCTTTGTGTCCCTCTGAGCATCTGTGCCGAAATCTTTCCTCGTGCTCTTCAGAGTTGGGAACCTGGGCAGGTCGAAGGGGACAGGCGGCTTTACTGGTGGCGCAGAGCGGTCATATTCGGACAGGACCGATCTTAACCCTCTAATCACTGGTACGTCTCTTGCCTCGCCAAGATTTACACCATCGATTGTTCGAGACGTCAAATTGTTCCGATCCACAAGAAGATCATATAAAGACGATAGATCGCTGTAGAGTTCCCGGAGTACTATTCGATTAAGACCAGAGGTTTCCAAAGTGTTCTTCTTACTGCTCGCCTTTGGCGGCCAGTCACCGTACCTCTGCTTCAGAAGGCCAAGCGTGAATTTGCGCATCCCCAGGAAGTGTTCTTTCCATGCATCGAATCGGACCCCCTCTTTCCGCTCTATGGATGTTTTGGAGCTCATGATGCCGGAGAACAGAAATGGAAACTCGAAATCAGTCATGATCAATCTAAGCGACGCAACACGTTTGTCGAGATCCATGGCTGCTCGTGTAAGTCGGTTCTGCGTGACAGGCGAGATCATGTTGAACTTTGGACTCTTGAGAGCCAGAAGATCTTGATGCTTGCCAGCTGCATGCGTGAACGCTTCGTTGTAGAGGGACACACTCTTCAACCGTTCTCCCAAAATGATTCCCTCGATGGTCTTCTCCCGGCTCGTGCGGACATCTGCGAGACCAAGTTCTTCGACATAAGCTTCGAAGCTGGAGTTTGCAGCTTCGCCGAATGTGGAGCCATCAACATTCGTGAATTGGAAGGACTTCAAGATGCCGGCAATCGTCATGAAAATGGCAAAAAAAGAACTCCTCCTTTCAGTAGCCACAAGAGATTGACCACACAAGAAAGCAAAGAAATTGCGGTAGTCAACCAAAGTTTGCAGATCTTCGAAGTCTGAACCTTCCCCATCCTTCTTGGAATGGGGCGGCGTCGGAGTCTGAACTGCACTGTCGCTACTAAGCTTGATTGGCAAGTATAAATGGGATTCCTGAGCGTCTGAAAAGTTCGAATATCGCCCCCGAGAGTCGTGCGAGGAAGTTGAGCTGGAATTTGCCATTCCGCGCTTGGGACTTATTGGCGGAGTCGATGGATCGTTGATGGATAATTGTGCAGTGCGTCCATCGAGTGGGATTTGCCTGCGATCACCGCCTGCAACAACAGCATCGTTACTGTAGATGTCTCCAAAAGCCAGTTTTGTCAAGACTGGCGAGGAGCCGAACACAGCAGAGTCGACTTTGAACGATGCAGCCTTTCCGGATGTTCTGGGGAACAGATATACCAAGCAATTTCCATCTTCATTGTTCCACAATTCCTGCATCGGTCGTCCTTGCATCAATCCCTCGACATCGTATGGCAGTCTCTGCGGATGTCCAGCGATCCACGCAAGCGGCCCTCGATTCGCATCGTCTCTTTTGTCTTTCTTGTTCCACCAATGCTTCTTCTCCTTCTTCTCGGTCGAATTGTTATCTGTTCTTCCTGTGGAGACGGGCGTGATGGGCGGTTGATCGGGAAGATTGAGTACTGGAGTCATTGGTCTGCTGGGGTTCAGTCCGCCCGGAGTTCCAGGCCTCGACCGGTCCGTGGAATTGTTTCTCGAGTGATACCCAGAAGCAGTAATGGATGGCGGAGGCATCAATATAGCGTCGCCATTGGCCGCAGCATCCTGCTGTAATGTTTGCAGGTTCGGCAGAGTTGGCTCGGCTAGTGAAGGCGTCAAGAACTGCTGACCAGATGGCCGTCGAGCCTGATTATATGCTGGAGCTTGCTTCGACAGCTTGCTAGGTGACTTTGACCGAGAGGCATCTGAGGGCGACGATTTCCCAGGAGAGTTTGCTGTTGGAGAGCTGTGCTTGTCCTCCAAGCCCAAGCCTGAGGTAAAAATGGCCGACAGCCTTCTCGCCATCTCGGAAGCCTCGTGTAACGATGAGTCTCTCAGGGAGGCATAGGGTTGATTTTTGAAATGACCTTCTAGCTGGCTATGCACATGCAAACAATGGGCGGCTAAGGCTGTTGTCAGGTGAACAATGGCAGGTGGTGTCTAGGTCATAGGTCAGGAGGGTAAGGAGTTTCAAAAGGCACATGAAAGATGTAGGTACCTTTTACAGGCCCGCATCGCGGCTGCAGCTGACGTAGTAGCGCGAGGGCGGAGTCGTTCCTGAAAAAGTCCTGCCAATAGCGCCTTTCACCACCACCCCTGCGCGCCATCCTGTGCCCTGCTTCGTCGCTATGTGCGCTGGCGACGACGGTGATGGAAGCGTCAGTCTTGTTTCTGGCGTGAAGCCTGCTTTTGCGGCCAGCCTGGCGACCACGCAATCGATCATGAAGCAGTGTACATATTGAGGAGAAGTAGCCGGTGATGTAAGGCCAAGCCTTCCACAAATAGAACAGACTCCGTGCAACATTGTTGTGGTTGTGGTTGTCGTGCCACGCGTGCAAACACCACACGAGGACCATTTCATCAGCCTTTGCTTTTTCTGGAGTTTGCTGCGCTGGGAATCTGCCGTAGTCGTGGCGCCGCAGTCCATCGCGGACCACACGCTTCGCTCCACCCGATGGCTGGGCGGCACGTTGTTCGGGTGCTACAAAGAGGTAGCTTACGGGTACGACTGCGCCGTGGTTCTCACTAATGTATCCGTCCAACATCCTCGGCCTCGTACGGGGCTTCTTTTGCTCGGGTACTCGGAACGGCGCTGAGGTGGCAGACATGTCTTCTAAGGAGGCTATCAACCTGCTCCGCGGCTAGCCTTCGAAGTCGCTTTTGCCTGTCGACCTGGTTCGTGAGGCAGCCACCGCCGCGCTGTCAGACCGCTCTATAGCATATCTAGGACTACTATACGGCCCTAACGAAGGTTATGAGCCTGCACGCGAAGCTATCGCGTCGTAGCTAACCTCATTTTACCGCCCGTTCCTCCCTATTAGAGTAGAGAGAATATATATTACAGGGGCAGCTTCCTAGAACCTAGCGGTTATACTAGGGGTATATACTAACCTAGTCTATACGCGCAATATCTAGATCGTATCTTCCGTCTATATACTTACATTTCGAATATTCGAAGACGCTAGCTTTAGTAGCAAGATGCAAGCGGTACTAGAAAATTATAATAAATTAGATATAGACATTAAGTATTTGCGCCGCGAGATATAAAAGAGCGAGGACAAAGCTTAAAAGCAAGGCAATTACAAACCTCGATTTAAGCTAGATCGTAAAAGGGCTAAGATATATAAACATATTATTTATTATATATCTATCTTTTTAAATCTATCGTCCCGGACGATAAGCTTAGAGAGAAAATAGTAGCTAGTATAGCTTATAAGGGAATACGATATATTAGTTACTTATAACGATATATACGACGTATTATAGTAGTCTATAGACACCTCCTTAGACCCGTATATCTCTAGCGGGATAATAAAAACATTATAGCTACTATAGCTAGTCGATATTAATTACGAGTTAAAGGGCGGCGCCGAGCGAGTAGGTACTAATAGATTTAGCAATATTTATAGCAATAGGACGATAACTAAGATCCTTAGTCCTAGCCTACGAATAGGTTAGGCTAAGGGTACGCCGAAATTAGTATACGGACTTTTATAAGCGTAAGTGCGGTATTCTTGCTTTCCTTATTAGTCTCTAGGTTTAAGTGCGCCTATAGTACCTATAATACGAAGTATATGTTTTATATCTAACTTAGTCTCTAACTTTGCATTCGGATATTCTTCTCGGTGCTACGTATAGCCCTATCTTAGAATTATATAGCTAATATATATTGTAATAGTAGCTGTTAACGCTTAGGAGGTTTACTATACTAGCTTACGTCTACATATATTATAAGGCTTCTCTAAGAGGGCAAGGTCTAGAATTATATATAGGACATTTTATATCTAGCATACGCTTCCCGATATAGGACTATAATGCTTGCAATTAAGCATTACCTGTACCCGCTCGGATTTATAGCTCTATAGCCTAATCGCGATGTCGTAGGTAGCTATTTTATCTAGCTAGGTCTCCTAAATGGTTTAGACGGTATACATTTAGCCGAGCTTTACTAGAAGGATAAGAATTTGGTTATTGCTCTAGGCAAGATCTTCGAGGTACCTAAAGACAATCCGCTCACCTTTTCGAACAGTATCCGATTATGTTTCGCGTAGGAAGACGAGCCGAAGCTGCGAATAGGGATCGAGCGCATTGCTAGAGTCGCTACAAAGCTCCTGAATGCGAAAGAAGATGGCAACGGGGAGTATGTGGTTGTACACAAGGATGGAGGGCAGGATATGCTGCAGAATTTTAAATGAAAGGAGCAGTCGACAGGACCCAAGTTGGTTTTGAAGCCTTGCGATGTGTTTTGACATTGGCTCGGTATCATCCGGAGCTAGCTTATGCCCTCTGTGCAGCGCAGTCCTCCCACCTTCGACCCTGGACATTCCAGTCACACAATAATGCCTTCTGACGTCTTTACATGGCTCGATCCTAGAATTTCCGGCGTCGGGATGCATGCTGTCGTTTGCTGGTTCCCTGCATACGCGCTCATTCGAGCGCTTCCACAAGCGATAGGCCGAGAGACTCACATCTGTGCGTGTCGAAACGGGCGCCTCGCCGCTGCTCTACAGTATGGATCTTTGATGTGGCACAGCATCTCTATATCGGTAGAAGAAATTCCACGCTGTCGCAGATGATGAAGCCAACCTTTGCTACAACTAGCTGGACTGGCCGAATGGAGTTTTGGCTATGGGCGATTCTTTGCGAAAAGCAGCTTCCAAAAATTCCGAGCAGGATAGAACGAGAATGCTTAGATCGGGCAGCATCTAGACACAGCAAACCGGCTTTATCATGGCTTTGGGAATTGCTCGGGCTTCTTACGAGCATCGCGTGTGTCGCAGGTCTTCTAGTCATACTTGGCAGGTATAAGGGCAAGCCAATATTAGTGTGAGCTATGGCCTTACAATCAACGACGTTGTTTCCATCCTTGCCGTGGTAGCCAAGGCGGACATGATCCTGCCGACTGCTGAGGCATGCAGTCGCTATATAGGGTACCTGATAATCTGGGCTTCGACTCCACTTACAATCGGCGTGCCGGGACGAGCGCAATCATTGATGACATACGTCTGGCTTTCTACACAGCTCAGTTTAATGGCTCTTTCGATCAAATCTCTAGTAGTATCCCCGTGTGGCAGATGCTCGGAACTGAGGTCGTCATGGACGACATTGCGGTCAGCCTTACCAGTCACCTGCGCAACTTCGCCAACGGCCTGGATGTGGTAGAGAGCACGGCTGTGACTGTAAAGAACCTGGTGCGTGCTCGGTGGTGGTGGGCCACATTTGCGATCCTGATTTTGTCACTGACAACTGCGTTCTTGCTGTTCACTGTTGCGCTGACGAGCAAGCGAGGAGTTCCTGCGTGGAACAGCTTAAGTCTTGCTCCACTTCTGCATGGCGTCGATGGTGAAAGCTGCCAAGCGATCACTGGAGATAGGATTGATCACATCGAAGATAATGCGAGGCCCTAAGATAGCCAAGTTATGGTGCTGAAGACAGATCTCTGGAGGATGGAAGGCAGCATGTAACGCCACGAGCAATATGTTGTCAAATAGAGTATAGAGATTGTAGTTCAGGTAAGACCTACATATAATCTTGCCACGCTGCTGATACAGTCACATGTCTACGTTCGTGATGTGCTTACTATTCAAAGCTTCACATGTGCAGACCTGTTTCATTCAATGCGGAGTACATGCAAAGCACAGCTAGATTCCTTGCAGCAACGTTGAATGTGATCACACCCCGGAGCCGCACAACATCGCAACGATCTGCGAGTCATTTGTGTTCCAAATCCCGAGCAGGTTGCACTGAGGACATGGAGGAATCGGGTGTCTGCTGCAAGACCATGCTCTGTGATCCATCTGATGCTTTCGGAGGGACGTAGCACATGCGCTCAAGGGTCACAAGCACATGCGTATGCCTTAGTCTGTCCTGGGGCTGTACGGTACAGTAGTCGAAATGTCCAGCCGACCTTTGTCGCGACATGGACCGCCGTTTGAAGATGGTGAAAAGTGGTGGGCATCCTTTGAAGAAGGTCATCGGCTGGAGGCACCGCTATCAAGACGCAGCGGCCAGTCTGCTGGTCAAACAGCGGACGTTGAATCTCACGCTGGGCTCGTGGTCACACGCTGCACCTTCAAGATCTGCAAGGTACCGAACGCTGAACGCCACCTGCCCTGCCCTGCCCTGCCCTGCCCTGCCGATCGCTTGGGTACGCGGCACGTTCTGCTGCGATGTCCCATGGCGGCATGGCGGGCTTCGCGACAGTTGGCCCGGCAAACGCTGAGAGCCTTTCGGAGATGAAGTCCGCTTGAAGTCGGCGACATGGAGAGATGAAGACTGACATGTTGCTGGCCAACGAGGACGCGAGTGCAGAGAAGAGAAGAGGAGAGTGAAACGAGGCAGGCGCGACCAACCAGAAACCCCGGCACGCGTGAGCTACAGTAAAAAGAAGGCTAGGCGGCTCTCAAGGGTCCACCGGGCCACACACGCTAAGGTTTCCAAACACTTCACGTCTCTTGCTGAACGGCGAACGCACCCCTTACTATGTGATGTTTGGGCGACGTACTCTGGGTCCGATGCTGGAATCCGCTTCGCGCCCTGTCACAAGATTGCCTCGAGTGGCCATGGGCCTATGGCTGGTCGAAGACGGCTGCACATTCCTGGCCTTGCCGCTTTTCCACGGATGACGAATGACGAGGACGCTAGGTGCACTGCACACTCGCGATGGTGGACCATGAGGCTGAGAAGAATGATGCCTGAGACAAAGAAATGGAGGTGGTGAAGCCGAAGTACCATCACATGTAGCATAGTCCGCCCTGCCGTCGTACCAGAGTGCACGATGGCAGCAATGGATATAAGCAGGCTGCGGAAGCATGCAGGCGCAGCCGCACGAGATGCAGATGCAAAGCGTGGTGACGCGCATCGAGCGAAGACAAACGGCCATCTGAAACGCTCTGGTTCGACAGACGGAGGAAGGGATTGGACCTCGTTGAAACAGCAGAAGCAGAATTTGCTGCTGAACCGAAAGGTGAGTCCACCGCACCTTCCTTCAAAAGCAGCGTCGTCGCGCCGCCCATTCACCACCGCTTCCGCTTCCGCTTCCGCTTCCGCCTCCTTCGCGAAGCTACCTTCACCTTCACTTGCCCTCGTCGCTGAGGCTGCTGCTGTTGTTGTCGTTTTTGCAGTAACAATCCATTCACAATTGCATTGTCTGCGTCACTGTCATTCATTGCGCACTTCACGCGCGTCCGCGACGCCTCCATTTCTCGACACACCACACCTCAAAAGCTTCCCTTCCCTTTTCCACCACCCCCCTTGCTTGGCCGTGGCACTCCGAAAAACAACCTCGACAGCTACACACTCTTACGAGCTCACTTTCGACGAATTACAACCAAGCTTCTCAGTGCAGGCCACTGACATCCTAGCTTCAGCAACCCGAACTTCATCGACGAATCCGTATCTTCAGCGAACATGCTTTCGCTACGCAGCACCTCGCTGCTCATAACAGCGCTGTGCGCTACCCTCTCCTTCCTTCCAGCAGCCTCGGCGGCGCCAGCACTTCAAGAGCGTCAATCTTCTCCCAATTTCTGGATGGCCGATATCAACCGAACACCTGGAACCGTTTGGGGCAATCCCAACACAACTTACAAAATCTTTCGAAATGTGGTCGACTTTGGCGCTAAAGGAAATGGACAAGCTGATGACACTGAGGCCATCAACAAGGCCATCTCCTCGGGAGGACGTTGTGGCGACGGCTGCAATTCATCTACTATCCAGCCCGCCATCGTGTATTTCCCGCCAGGCACTTACAGAGTCAGCAAGCCGATCATCATGTTCTACTACACGCAGCTCATTGGTGACGCGCTCAACAAGCCAATCATCAAAGCCGACCCCGACTTCACGGGCATGGCACTTTTGGACAGCGATCCCTACAAGGACGGCGGCGCGAACTGGTACATCAATCAGAACAACTTCTTCCGCCAAGTCCGCAACTTTGTCATCGACCTTACGCCTGCGCCAGCTGCAGCAGGCATCCACTGGCAAGTCGCTCAAGCTACATCACTTCAGAACATCGATTTCAAGATGACCGAAGGTGGCAATCAACAAGGCATCTTTATGGACAACGGCAGCGGTGGATGGATGAGCGACTTGACCTTTGAAGGCGGCAAAATTGGAGCCTTTCTCGGAAGTCAGCAGTTCACAACTCGCAACCTGAAGTTCACAAATTGCCAGACAGCCATAGTCATGAACTGGAACTGGGGCTGGGTACTGAACAACGTCTCCATTTCCGGTGGTACCGTCGGCCTCGACATGGCTGCAAACCCTACCAACCAATCCACCGGCTCCGTCCTCCTTTCGGACAGCGTCATCTCTGGTACGACATATGGCGTCAACACGTCGTTCTCCATGACCGGCAATGTGCCAGCTACTGGAAACACGCTTGTCCTTGACAACGTCGACATGTCAACATGTCAGCAAGCTGCGGTCTGGTCGGCCAAGACTAAATCGTCGGTCCTGGCGCCAGGCAAGATCGAGGCCTGGGCGCAGGGTAACGGATATGACCACACTGCTTCTGGTAAGCGTACACAGGGTCCTATAAGCAAGGCCAAAAAGTCAACGCAGCTCCTTGATGGCGCTGGCAATATCTTTGGCCGAAGCAAGCCTCAGTATGAGGATTTACCAGTTGGTAGCTTCAAATCTGTCAAGACTGATGGTCGCTGCAAGGGGGATGGACAGACTGACGACACTGCCTGCATCCAAAAGTTCCTTGAGACTGTTGCTGGTACTGCTGACGCGGTTGCGTACTTCGATCACGGCGCCTACCTCTTGAAGGACACCGTTACAGTACCCAACAAGATCAAGATTGTGGGCGAGATCTGGTCACTGATTGTCGCTGATGGCGCCTCTTTCAACAACGTCAAAAAGCCGAAGCCAGTATGGCAAGTTGGTAAGCGTAATGGCGGCAACATCAATGGTGGTGTGGAAATCAGCGACCTTATGTTCGAGACCAAGGGTCCTGCTCCCGGCGCTATCATGATCGAATGGAACCTCAACTCCGCAAATGGCGAGTCCGGCATGTGGGACTCTCACGTTCGCATCGGCGGCTCGTACGGCACTGAGCTTTCGGAGGCGCAATGCCCGGGATGGCCAACTACTGAGCCAACGCCCGAATGTCAGGGAGTTTTCTTGATGTTCCACGCCCGACCAGAATCTGGCGGTATTTACCTGGAAAACACATGTGAGTATCCCCATCCCCTTCATTGTTGAAATTCATTTGCTAACATCATTTTAGGGTTCTGGGTCGCAGATCACGACCTTGAGGTCAACAATCAGACTCAAATTTCGCTCTACAGCGCTCGCGGCTTCCTTCTTCAATCTAAAGGACCGGTCTGGCTCTGGGGCACTGCATCCGAGCATTCGGTCATCTACAACTACCAATTCGATGGCGCTCAGGCCGTGTTCGGTGGATTCATGCAGACCGAAACACCCTACTTCCAGCCAAACCCAGAAGTTCCGCAGCCTTTCGACTTCAACAGCCAATACGACGACCCTACCTTTACCATCTGCACAAACGGCACCGACAGCTCAGGCGTTCCCTGCAAAGACGCTTGGGGTCTTCGCGTTGTCAACAGCAAGAACATCTTGATCTACGCCACAGGCATGTACAGCTTCTTCAACAACTACGCCCAGGCCTGCGTTCCACTTCAAAACTGCCAGGAGCACATGATTAGGATTCAAAACAGCCAAGTCGACATGTACACCGTCACCACTAAGGCGGCTGTGAAGATGCTCGACGACTCGGCTGTCGGTGCGCCCATCCTGGGAGCAGACAACCGGAACATCTTCGGCGACACTCTTGCTTGGTATAGGACCGGTTAGATAGACTTGCGATTTTCTTCCTTTTCGGCGTACAAATTGGAGCTAGCTGCTTCCTCGCTGCTCCGCCACAGGAGTCTTTGTGTGACGAGGATCCGAGCAGCTCAGGAACGAGGCATGATATACCCAGCGCTTGCATGCGCTAGTGGCTGACAGAAATTCAGCACAGGAAGGACAAACGGCGTTGGTGGGTATTGTACGCTTGCTTTGGCAGGCAGGTTCTCATGGATCATGAGTGAAAGCTACCACAGTGGCTCAGAAATGAATGCACATTTGAAAAGTTGCGGAACGCTCCTATACCTTCTCTTCCACGTTACTGCCCTCCTCGCATATATTTCTTTATTCTTCAGACCTTCGTAAATCAAATTTTTGTGCTCTTTGGCTGATCATCGTGAGCTATCCGGCTATCAAAGACAGTACACCTACACCTCTGGGAGATTGAATTCTAGTCACTTTTCAAATTCGCACATGGCGCTGTGAGTATGCATCATTCAATCACCTACTCATTCACCAGAAGCTTGATGTCATCGCGGAAAGTCTGCCAAGACCGATTAGATTTCAACCAGGCAGCACGCGGCGTTGCGGAATCGCGGATACTGTAGTTACGCCATCTCGCGTGGCTCACCGTTGGGTCAGATACGGTAATGTCTCCATGAAAAGCAATTCGGCAGACGAGTGCAAAGCAATCGCACTGCCAATTTTGATATTATGAACGGCTAATCCTAGCTTTCAAGTTGCTACTTGTCGTCTGCATCCAACAAGAAGCTGGGCCACGGCACATGACTGTGCACTGAGTTTGGTTCGGCTGTCCTTACCGACCATGAGATCTTCGAGTACCTGTCGATCATGATGGCATTGTGGTTTCAACTATTATGCTGGCCTTGCTTCTTGCGAGAAGAAGATGGCTGCCGCTCTGTATGGCAATCGGTGGGTGGTGCAAGCCATATGCACCGAATATTGGCCACAGAAAAGCCATGCCATCTCTTTCCCCCACGGAGGCTACCAAACAAGTGTCATCTGGCGCGCAGGCTTCCGTTCCAAAATGGCGCTCTCTCTCGTGACGTCGTAATCCAGAGGGTTGACGTGTTTCCGCCCAGTGTGGTCGAAAGTGCAGGTTCAGAAGAGCCGGTTCTCACAACCAGGACCAAAAACCCAGGCAAGCGAGGCGAGGTCAGCAGAAAATCAAGGCAAGGCAAGTCTTGTCGATGCGAGCAGGAAGAAGGGGTCTTTTGATGCCGACGTCGAAAATCGAAAACAGGAGTGAATGCACGACTAGCAGGCTTCATCCTGGCCCGTTGCCATGTTCTCACGGCAGGTTGTTCGGGTGATTACCGTAGGCCCTGACCGGAAGCATTGAAGTGAAGATAAGCTGCACTCTTCCAACAACATCGGACACACAAATAGACTGTTCAAGTATTTCGTCCAATGAGAGGCTTGATCTCAGAGCCAACAGAGCCTCAACAGCCTTGCTGAAGGTCTGACTTCAAGATCCTGTCCAGGCTGAACCACTGCATAGCATGTCAGGAAGATTGGGAACGTGGTCGCGCGGATCGTTGTCTTGGGTGTGTCGTCCATTCGCGTGGAGCGTCGCCAGTGAAATGTTTTAGTCCGCCCAGATCGTCGGCTCGAAGGAGTCTAGGGTGGAACTTCTCGCCCCCGGCCATTCCACTTTCTGCGAGCACTTCAAGTCATGCTTTCTTGGCCGAAGTTGAAACTTGCTTTCCTAGAACGCCTTCCAAGCTTGGGTTGCCCGTCTTGCTCCATCTGGTCTCGCCTCGCGCATGCTATATAGTCCTGTATGCCATGCTGACAACATCGACAAGACTAAGGTGCCCTGCATTTCCTTGCGCTTCACACCTTTCCCTTCTACTTTCTCATGTCTGTCCTTTCCCACTACCAGCAGTATACGCCGCTAATACACCGCAATGGGCGATCAAGCTAGCAGTGGCGACTTGCAATCCATACTGAGATCACTGCCCGCCGGCGACCTGGTGCAAGCCAGACAATTCATCGATTCCTTACTCACACCAGAACGACTCGTGACCGCAAACCAGCAGCTTTCACCCCTGCTCCTTCTGCCTCGCAATGTCTTAGAGCACATCGTCGAATTGGCGGTTTCTTACGACGGAGACATATCAGTGGACGACGTAAGAAGAGAGCCGGGACTTCTTCAGACCTGCCACAAACTACGCACAGAAGCGAGTCGACTGTACTTCAGCCGCAACACATTCAAACGCAAGCGAAGCCTCCGAGAGCAAGGCCTGGAACGCTGGGCCAAAGTCCGAGTTGGTGAAAACAGACGATACCTCAAAAGAGTCAAACTTGGACCTCCATTGCATTGCAATCATTCCGAAGCAGAGAAAGAGGCGGAGAAGCTGGATACGAAATGCGGAGTCGGGAAAGGTACGATTTGGGTGCTCTCGGACGATGATTTTGAGAATGACTATGAATGGTGGGTCAACTCGCTGGGTGAGACGGAGAAGATCGAGCTCGATGCTAGCGAAGGTGTTCGGGACACGGCCGACTTGTCGACGCGAGCTATGGCCAACACGATCAGACCTGCTGCTTCTTGGTACTGTGCGTCGTGGATGGCTCGGAAGGATACGCCGGAACCGCCGGCCACGGACTACTTTTCGCTACACAAGGGCTTGATGACACCACAATCGCGGCCGAGTCACACTTGAGGCAGACGGAATGGGAGGATCTTTATCAACCGGATTGCTGGGGTTTGGAGGCAGAGGCATCGGCACAAATGTTCCTTGCATCATCACTGGGAAAAGTTTATGGGTGGATGATTGAATTGTTGCTGTTCGATACCCCTGGACGATGGACATGGCGCACTGCATACAAACGGTTGAGAGACGACTTGTTGTTGAACGAGTAGGGCGGATCTTGTTGCTTGTGAGGCATTGTGCATGCGAGGTTTCGGGTAAGGCGGATGACTAAACGGTCATGCCTTGCACTGTTCGCTTTACTGGTTGCACGATGGGGATAGGGATGTGTATACTAGAATGATACCACGATACCACGATAGAATAATGGCCGGCCTACTCGGTATGTGAGGAATTGAAGTCGTTGAAGATTAGTTGAAATGCACCTGACTTGGACCACGAATGAAATCTGCTTGGTATTCATAGCTCTGAGAACTACATCAATCAAGCAATCTAGCCTCACAGCTTGGCTTGCAAAACACTTCCTCCATCAAGCACAATATGACCTCCATTGATATGACCTCCCCCGCGACTGCACAGATATACCACCGCAGCAGCGATATCCTCCGGCTGTCCCAATCTCCTATTTGGCGTGGCCTCCGCCAGCTTCTTGACACCACCACTCATCTCCATCAATCCACTCGCCATCTTCGTCGGGAAGAACCCCGGTGCCAAAGAATTCACGAGAATACCTTGGGGCCCGAGTTCCAACGCCAAATTCCTCGCCAAGTGCAAAGCAGCAGCCTTGCTGGCCGAGTATCCAAATGTGGCCTGCTTTCCCAGCGTCCCAACACCAATACCTGCAATCGAAGCAGTGATGAGGATTCTAGATGGGTCTTCGATTGACGCGGCTTTGCGAAGAAGCGGGGCGAATTTCTGTGCGCATGTAAAGACGCTGGTGACGTTTAATTGCATGACTTTTTGAAATGCGGATTCGGGGTGCTTGTCGAATTCTTCTCCCTAAGAATACATACACACGAAGTCTGTCAGTGTGAATTTCGAGAGCACAATACTGAGGTTGTGCATATCGATGTCTTACCCATGTTGCACCAGCATTTGCGAACAAAATATCGACTTTATCGGTGTGCTTCTCGACTTCTTTCACCAGACGCTCGACTTCAGCTTGCTTGGCCAGATCGGCTGGGATACTGATGGCTTTGCATGATGTGCCGAGGGCGTTCAGAGCGGCGCACGCTTCTTCACAGGCTTTTGCTTTGCGGGAGGTAATGAAGATCTTGGAGCAGCCGGCTTGAGCGAGACTGTATACAAGTCAGTGCTTTGAACAAGATCATGGTGGGGATAGAGGTCGAATGCTGTGTGACATGCATGGGCTTTACTGACCCTGACGCTGCATGCAGTCCAAGACCTCTTGAGCCGCCTGTGACTACAGCTACCTTGCCGTTTAGCGAGAAGATGTTCTTGAAGTCAGCGAGCTTGACGTCTGCTTCGGCGGACATGTTTGCGGTGTTTGCTGTGGGGTGCTCTGTGTCGTGTCCTAGCCGGGGTCTGTGAGAAAGTGGAGAGCTCTGGCTTGGGTATGTATGATTTGACAAAGAGGATGATGAATGATAGGAAAGCAATGCGGTCCTACCTCCTTCTACATTGAGGGCGATGCATCTATGGCTCGCTCAATTGTACATGTCGGCGATGATTCGGTTGGCGAGGAGAGCGATGATCCAATTGCCTCGGTTCTCCGAATGCTTGGCGTGGCCAATGCTTCCTTCTCCAGGGCTAATGGCCTACTTGATGCAATGCAAGCAACGCGCTCGGGAAGATGTCGTAAGGTGTTGATAGTGATGGGGTCCACCAACCTGTGGATGGTGTACACGCTCTGTAATACACTATGTATACGACCCCTTCAGGCGAGCTCGTTGTGTATACACAAGGCGGAGTTATCGGATACGCTGATATCCCGCCTACAACCCGCCAAGCTGCTTAATATTGCTCGGATATCCTAGTATTCGGGCATACCCGATGTGTATCCATGGGTGTACACCAGTATAATATACGATGTACACAACCTCCATTTCTCAGGGGCTGTAAACCCTCAACACCGTGTTGATCGCTCCAATCATGGCCGGCATGGCACTTTTCACGCTACTGCACGGGTGTTAGTCACCTCTGATGCAAGAGACATGTTAGTTCGATTTTTGAGGCACTGGACAGGACTGTGAGCGACATGTTGTACTGGGAACCAAGGTCCGCAGAGTGCTTCCATTGAGCAACAAGCAAGAGAGTCGAGCACAGGTTTGAGACCATGGCAATGACGACAGCCTTCAAGAATACCCTGCCATGGGACTGTGACCGTCACTTGCCTCACCATGGATCTCCGGCATTATCAATGGAAGCTCACCTTCAATGGCTATTCAGGACAGGTGCCAATCCCGCCCGGAATCAAGAATGTCCGGGACGTTGGTACTGGTACAGGCATTTGATTTTGGACTTTAGAAGTTGCCCAGCCATTTCTCCATCTCCAAGTTCTCGGCGTTGATCTCTCTGCCATTCAGCCTGGAGCTAGACCATCGAACTGTCGTTTCAGAGAAGAAGATTGGCGAGGCTTGCTTCGAAAACATAACGAAAGCTATACCAGCCTTTGGCCCTCTCGTGCTCTAGAAGCAACTTGGCATGTCGAAGGATGACGTTGACCAGCTCTGCGAAGAGGCTAGGAAGGATTGCTCTAAGCATCGCTTCTACGTAAAATGGATGTTGAACAAGGCGCGGAAACCTTCGACGCAGGCATTGTAGATAGACGGTAGTCGATGACGTCCATGTAGATGCTCCTAAGCATGGAAGTGCTAGTCGATGTTGACAATCGGGCCCGCATATACCGCATTGTTCAAGAGCTGTATTCGACGTTGAGTGTCCGTTGCTTGGCACGCTGACTATCGCTTAAGACTAGGAGAATTGGCCATAGATTGAGATAATATCTTCATATACCAGTTCCGGATAGATGTAGCTGGATCTCCTGTTGGCGACGAATGAAAAGGAATTTGAACAGCATTCTTCAGGGCTAGAACGCCGACCTCTCACTTTTAGTGGGGTAGAGGCCAGAATAACACCTCATAGCGGAGGTCGGCTCCGGTCTGTGACGTGACCGGGGTTGGAGGGGCAGCAAATAAGCAAATGCTTTTCCTCGACATCTTCTGCAGTGAAACCACCTACGCTTTCAAGTACAATAGTTCACACATCAGTCGTACCTGCTGCAAAATGGCCGCTATCATCGACAAGCTGAAGAAGAACAAGCCATTGGCTCAAGGCTCAAAGCTGCCGACCGGTCACAAGATCAAGGAGGACAACCCACAGCAGGGTACTATCGACCTTGCGACGCTTGCTGGAAAGAGTCAGTTGCCATTGTTCGCAATGTACGTCGGATTTCACTGACGAGTTGCTGCCAGACATCATTGTTGGTGTTCCAGGCGCCTTCACGCCACCATGCTCCAGCCAGGTTCCAGGCTACGTTGAGAAGGCGGACGAGTTCGCTGCCAAGGGTGTTCAGGGCATTTACATCGTCGCAGTCAACGATGTCTTCACTACAAAGGCCTGGAAGGAGCACCACAAGTGGAACCATCCGCTTGTTCACATCCTCGCTGATGACACTGGTAACGTACGTGAATGATGCAAGTGAGCTATGTTGTTTCGCGCTAACATGCCTCAACAGTTCACACATGAGGCCGGTCTGAGCTTCGATGCCAGCGGACTGCTTGGCAACCACCGCTCGTCTAGATACGCAGCTATCGTTGAAAACGGCGTCGTCAAGAGCATCTTCGTCGAGGATGAGGTTCCAAGCGTCACGGTCACCGCCGCCGAGAACGTTCTCCAGGCCGTCTAAGTCAAAGAAGAGATTGATTGAGGGGAGGAGTGCGGCTAGGGATCCGTAAATACTCCTTTTATACGGCCCGGCCTGCTGTTGTAGATAGCGTTTTTTATGCCGTGAATGTATCCGATTGACTGATGATGAGCTTGAGTACTTCACTACCACATCTCGCATCATGCTGTCAACTTGGGCCATAAGATTTCGGTACTAATATCGTATCACGTTTCGAGGGAAAACAAATACTGCGTAAATAGAGTTTCGCGCGCGTTCCTTATCTCTCGCGTGATCCTTGTCGATTGACGATCGCCAACGTCATGGGCGACCAAAAAGACCGCATCCTGGAGGTACATCACCTCACATCCACGCGCAATGAACGACTGACGGCAGAGAAAGAGGGGCTGGACAGTGGCGTTGGAGATTATGCTTGATATGGCTCCGGCGCGAAAGAAATCGAAGCTGGCACAGAGCAACGGTGATGGTATACAATCGGGCAAGAACACGCCGACAGAGAGCAGCCTGACGGTGGAGACTGCCAGTCAGGCCTGTAACAATAAGGATGTTGCGACAGCGCCCGTCAGAGCGACAGGCTCGCCTGTGCAGGCACTGTCACAGGCACAGGTCCACGCGCAGGCGCAAGCAAATGGCAATCAGGCGCAGAGAGGCAGCTGGTACAGCTCAGCTTGGCGGAGTAAGGCGTCACCTGTAACACAGAGCTCTCGCGAAACCATTTCCGTTGACAAAGGCGTACCTTCCGAAAGCTCGTATCTGGCAGAACAGGCTGTTCGGCGGCCGAGTGCCAGTGTAAGCAAGAGCTTCAAGGGAAGCAATCGCAAGAGCAGCGCACTTATCGCAGAGGCAACAAAAGTGCATGCGGTGGGCGATGCCGTCAGTGTGCCCAAGGGCAAGCAGCGCCAAAGTCGAGACGCGGAAGAAAAGGCTCCGTCGGCGGAGAAGCCTGCATCAGAGCAGGTAAAGAAGGAAGAGGTCGCCGAGCAGGCACCACTCCCGCCTGAGCCAGAAATGGTAGAGGATGATGCCAAGACTGAGACTGGCACTGTGAGGCAGACTTCAGGCACTTGGTTTGGATGGTGGTCTCGACCGGACGGATATGATAGTAACGGCGATAAGGTGAAAGAGAGCGGCAAGATGGCTCTCGATGGAGCGGTAGAACAGGGGAAACACACGCCACTGCCTGCAACCCCTGAACAGACACCACAAGAGCCAGCAGTGGCACAGGCCGAAGCACAGCCGGAGGAAGATATGTCGGGTCAGTTGCAGCCCGAGATGAGTGCCAAGTATGGCTCAACAAGGTCGTGGTTTGGTCTCTGGAGCAATACTCAGAATCGACAGGCGGCAGTAGAAGAACAGCAAAGAATAGAAGATGAGCAGCAAGAAGCAGGTCAACCTCCAGCGCAGCAGAAAGAGCCAGAAACTGCTCCGGATGTGGCCGTAACAGCAGATGCCAGCAAGACAGCAAATCATGTCAAAGATATTGAGCCTTCGAAGCGAAAAGACTATGAAGAGCAACCAAAATCATCCGGCTGGGCGTTCTGGTCGAAAGAAAAGACCAAGGACAGCACCAAAGGCGAAGAAGAGACACAGAAGCAGGTTGGAGAATTGGCTGTAGCAGACACACCATCGCAGAGCCACCCAGAGGCTGCCCAATATAACCAGCAGCCGGACCGCAAAGTAGAGGTGAAGCAAAGTGGATCTCTATTGCGACGTAAACGTGGGCGGCCGGAGTCGAAGCAGGTCTCTGGCGAGACAACGGCTGCTGCAACTCCAATTGGATCACAGCCGCAAACGCCAGCAGGGACACAATTTCACACGCCAATGGATACTCCGGAAGGCTCGCCGGCACCTGTGCAAAGGGGCAAGAAACCACAGCTGCGGCCCAATATGATATCACCATCTTTCCGTGAGACCTACCCAAAGGTGGCGCATCATGGTTATCTCGACCGACTCACACACTACATTGGCCAGTCGCTACGCTTAACAGAGGCGCGGAAACCTGTGGTGCATCCGTGTATTTCAGAGCAGCCTCACAAAGTGAAGAAAGCCATAGCGATCGGCATTCATGGCTTTTTCCCTGCCGCGCTGCTGCAGAGAGTGCTTGGTCAACCTACGGGCACATCGATACGCTTTGCAAATTATGCTGCAGCGTCCATCAAACATTGGTGTCAGGAGCATCAACCGAATGTCAAAGACGTCGAGGTTGAGAAGGTTGCACTCGAAGGAGAAGGTCTTGTAGGAGACCGTGTGAATACGCTGTGGAAGCTGCTGCTTAATTGGCTATCACATCTCCGTCAGGCAGACTTCATTCTAGTTGCATGCCATAGTCAAGGTGTTCCAGTGGCTGTAATGCTCGTTGCTAAACTCATTCAGCTTGGCGTGCTGTCATCCAACGCACGAATAGGCATGTGTGCCATGGCTGGCATCAATCTGGGTCCCTTCCTTGAATACAAAAGCCGGTTCTATTCCGGCTCCGCCCTTGAGCTTTTCGACTTTTGCGACAGCAAATCCAGAGTATCGCTCGCCTATACCGATGCACTCGAGGTCTGCCTCCGACACGGCGTCCGAATCACCTTCGTCGGCAGCCTGGATGATCAGCTCGTAGGCCTAGAATCAAGTCTGCACACACCGCTCAATCATCCATACGTCAGCCGAGCTATCTTCATTGACGGACGACTCCATACATCAAACTTCCTCATCCATCTGGTGAGCTTCGCTGCCAAATTACGCAATCTGGGCGTGAGCGATCATGGCTTGATTCGAGAGATCTCCGCTCCGCTGGCAGGCAGTATCGTCGGCGGTGAAGGCCATAGCAGAGTCTACGACGATCCGGCTGTTTACAGGACAGCAATCGAATTCGCTTTGGAGAGCACCGATTTATCGCCGTCGATCTTCGCAGCGCTTAGACCAACAACGGCAGATGAGCAGCGTAAAAGCATGGAAGATGCCGCATCTCGTCGTTCCTCGCTTGCTGGCTATCCCTCAAATATGGTCGTAGCCAATCACATGCGGCGAGGAAGCTTGGGCGCTCTCAGCCTGGTACCGCAAGGCATACTACCCGTCATCGCACCTTACGAGGCGCTGGGAGCTGCTGGATCTGCTGAGAAGAATCCCTTTATGCTGCCATGGGCTGTCAGAGGTATGCTTGAAGAGGACATTGTCAAGAGTGATGGCAGGCTGCAGGCGGAAGTGAAGGAACTCGTCCGAGAGTTTGAGGAGTGGAAGCCTACGAGCAAAGTTCTCAAAGACGTGAGATGGAGATTAGAGGGTGTTCGCAGCATGCTGTGAAGATGTAAATTTTGGCCCTTTTTTTGTTCTATCCTACCACATACACATCAGGATTCAGCGTTCAGCGCGGTATAGATGATGAAATGAGGCGGTAGTATTCTTAGCGAGGCGTTGTGGGATATTTAAGCACAAATGCAGATAGATGGACCACGAGGATGAATGGAAATGGAAAGCGTCTCGTGTATTCGAAGGCCTCTCAGTTGTGCTGTCGGATGTTATGTTCATAACCCCATCAAAGCCACTCTCTCATCGACACTCACCCACGTCTTCACATCCTTTCCCTTACAAGCATCGGCAAAAGCTCCTAATTGATACCTGTACGTCGTCCGCCAACTCTCCACCCCCTTTCCCCATTGCGGACTTCTCATCAGTTCTCTTATCCGTGATGGTAATGGAGTGGCCGTACGTGGAAATGACGAGATTCACGAAATCGATTTGGGAGTGTTCTTCGAGGGTGATAGAGAGAAGGGGTCTCATCTAGAATCAATGTAAGCGGAAGTCGCTTGCTGCTTGGGTTGGGTTTGGTGGGAAAGAAGGGTAAGGGTAGTAAAGCGGTCTATTCTTCAAAAGTTTTAGTATAAGAAAAACCAAAAGAGTGGAGGGTAATATGAGATCAGCGTTTGTATGGCAATGAAGCGCCAGTATTCCATCAATCAATCAGTCATCTATCGCGAATTCCACGAATTAACGCGGCGCGGTGCGGCACTTAGTATACACTCAATGCTTGGGGTATCATATGCTTCACATCCGCCTTCAGCCAAGCGCAGCACTTGCGACAAGACTCAAGGCCAGATGGCTTTCGTAGCTCGTCGTTGCCCATCCATGTTTCCGCTCCATGCGAATTCTAGTCGTCTGTGTCGCCTAGCGGGCTATTGAGCGTGTAGTCCAAAATGTCACTGAGGGAGAGCAGTCCCTTCAACTGATTGTGCTCATCAATGACGACCAAGCGGTGTACTCGAGATTTGCGAATGGTGTCGAAAATCGTATCCAGGCGGTCGTTGAGAGTGCACGTGTAAATTCCAGGAAAGTCCTGTTTCTAGCATCAGCTGCGCTGCTCTCAAAGTCGCCATTTGCAGGCACATACGTCTGATCGCTTTTCAAGCGCCTTGCCCACTGTGAGGTTGAGGTTGTCATAGTCTCCGCCCTTAATCAGAGTAATCACGTCTACTGCCTCGAAGACGTTCAGTAATGTTCCATCTTTGTCCAGAATTGGAACGCTCGATATGCTCCTCTTGACCAGCATGTGGATGCAATCCATCACTGGAGTGTCCATGGTCGCTGTTGCCAGGGTCGTGTATGTGCCGACCTTCAAATCTCTCAAGGGTTTCTTGAGCGACTGCGTTTCCTTCACATTCACCGAGATGAACTTCAAGATGCGATACTGCGTCACCACGCTGACGACCATCTCTCGCTGTGTCTCATCGTCAGTGTCAATCAGCGGAATGCGGCGGGCACGAGATTCAAGCATTCGGCGGCAGGCTTCGTATAGCGGCTGTAGCGGGTGGATGGATAGTGTCTCGATGGGCTCCACACCAATGGCGCGCTCGATATCCCTCAGACTACTGAGGCGGAACTTGTCCACTTGTTGCAGCGTTTCCGGATTCTGCCAGTAGTATTGGACGACATTGATGTAATCGGAGGTGGTAAGGAGGCCGGCAAATGTTGAGGTCTTGGAATCCCATAGTGGTGCTGAGACAATTGCTGGGAATCGTTAGCGAATGCGGTAGCTGGTCGCGTGCTGAGGTGGACTGACCGCATTGTGTGAGGATGTTCAAGCTCTTCTTGACCAGTAGAGATGTATCGAAGACGATGAGGCGGTAGCTGAGCGGCAGCACATCGTAAGAAGTCCGCACCTTGAGGAAGGCTCGTATTGCACGCTGTGTAAGAGGATGCTGGTCAGCCAATACGGTCCTCGAAACTGTGCATGACCGTGGAGAGGTGGTGAGCGATGCGACGCCGCCGCCGCGGGATGTTCTATCCTGCTTGCACTTTCGTTCCCTGCCCTGCGCGGCCCTGGCGCATACGATCTGTTGGTCTGGAGGATGAACTACTTGGCTGGCTGGTGTGCGCGCGCGCGTGCGGATTACTGCCACCTCATCGAGCAGCGAGCATCACACTGCCGCACCACCCATCCGAAATTCACTTACCAGACCCTCGATCTGCTCTCTGTCTATCGGAGTCATTGGCGAGGGTGGTAGCGGTAGCGGAGACTGATCGCGGGCCAGCGCCGACGAGGGTCGGCTGCTACGAGAGACGCGCAGCAGATCAGACGGAGCTACAAACGCTAGCGGAGGCGGAGGGGGAGATGTCGCACTGCCGCCGGCCAAGCCTGAGCCTGAGTTTACGGCGACGACGACCGTGGTAGAGGCATGATGATGATGGTGATGATGTGCTTGCGGCTGCGGCGCCCCGTGACTGTGACCCTCGATTTCGATTCCCGGAGAAGACGACATCCCGTGCCCAGCAGGCTTGCCGGCCCGTCTTCCATCGCCCAGAGCCTCATTCATGACCTCGTCGTCCTCCATCGGCCAGCGGTGCGGCGGCCGTGACACATTGAAGGCGCGCGGTCGAAGGGGTGTTGTGCAGTGTCGGCGGTGCAGTACAGTGACGACTCTGACGAGCTGCACGGAGCGCTGAGACCGACCGTTGATTGACTGAGTGCTTGAGGCTGCACGTCATTCAAGCCAGGATGTTCGACCTGTGGAGAAAGCGAGCACACTTTTAGTCTTTGATTGCACGTGCTCATGTCAACAGGTGAGTTTGGAAGCAAAATGTTCGTTTTCTCGTCTAGGTACTTCTTCTCCACTCCAGCGGCATCAACTACTCGTGCCGTTATGAAGTCTTTGCAACCCACAACGTAATGCAATGTGCGCCGCTTAAACTCCTTACCTTACACATGCTGTTCATCTCGCAAGAGCCCTTTTTCGCTCAGCACCCTCCCGATCCACCTCATCTCGACTAGTATGTGCAGACCAAAACGAAAATATGCCCATGTCGTGTCCTCATTATCTCCGATCTCCACCACCGTCGTTTCCCCGTCTATCATTACCGCCATCATTGGAAGATCGGCCTGGTCCGTTGCCGTCGTTATCATTCGGGATGTTACCTGGCATCCCCGGCATACCAGCCCCCGAACCTGAACGACGCTCATCACGAGGTCCGTTGTCACGACCGCCGTGGTTCTGCTCGTTCATCGGCCCGTTGCCCTGTGGAGGACCATCACTGCGATTATCGTGCTGCTGATGCGGACCGTCGTGCGTGACAGGTGTGTTCGGTGAATGAGCTCGGCCAGTATCTTGTTTTGGTTTGGTGTCCTTGCGGGCAGCTTCCAATGCCTCTGGATTTAGTTCAGGACCAGTTTCTTGATTCTGCTGCACTTCGTCCATGAGGTCACTGGTCGTTGCACCAGACATTCCAGTAAGAGGTTCGCCACCACCGTCGAGATGCCTTTTTGTATCGCTTACAATTGCATCGGCCTCACTAATGCCGCCAGCCTTCGCAGATGGGTCGCCATCAACACCAATACGATTCTCTTTATCCTCATGTACAGCCTGGAGCTTGCTATTATCAAAGCGTACCACCATGCATGAAAGGTTGTCAGTCGAAAATCTCGCCAAAGCGTGCTCGACCAATTGTTTCGCGGCAACCTGTGGATCTTGAGTATTGCGGACAAGATCGACAGCTTCCTGGTCAGAGCAGACATCCCAAAGCTGTGAAGCATGTTAGCGATCTTCGATTTGTCAGCTGCAGACCTTTACTTACCCCATCGCAAGCGAGAATCAAGAACTCGTCAATGTCGGGCTGAATGACAGTCTCAGTAGTGTATGGGTGTCCAGTAACGAGATCCTTCATATATGCATCACCCAGCGCACGAGTGACGGCGAGCACGCCATTGACGCGATTGTTTAAGATCAGTCCGCCGGCTCCAGCAATTCGCTTGCCTTCATTCTCGTCGCTACCCTTGTGGTCGTACGAGAGACGGAGGGCTTTGCCATTGCGACAGAGAATGATGCGAGCGTCACCGACATTGGCAGTATAGAGTACCCGCTGCCGGGTTGCTGATAAAATTAGCCTCCTGCCAGTTTGCGGTACGTGCCTCCTCGGCTCACCTTGCTGAATTGTCTGCTCCGCGTTTCCAGTCTGCGCAGTTGCAGGAGCAAGTGCAGTGGAGCCTGTAGCAGACTGCGAATTAGGCACGCGATCCTCCCAGCGAAGCACTGCTATAACCGCTGTGCAACCACTGTTCTTCAAAGGCAGCTTCTCCAACTGCTGATCCACTGTCGTGAAGGTCATGTCTAGCAATTCAGGTATCGGCGTGTTCGGGTTCTTGCGTATAATGTCCTCGAGAAGGACATGCACTTTCTTTCCACACCACTCGGCCGCGAATGTGCCAGCGTGACCGTCGAAAATGGCAAAGTATCCATTATCCGTCTCAACAACGCTTTGCTGGGACACGTTCGAGTCACGGGATTGCGATTGAGCGAGCGAGCTGTTCTTCTGCGAGCTGGTGTCTGAGGCAAGAGATGGAGCTGGCGTGCTGAGGAAGTTGTACAAGTAGGCATGCGTATCCTCCATCGTGCGTCTACATTTCTTGTTTTTATCCTCGGTGACGCCTACGCGGAACGTCGATCGAGGACCCGGTGCCGACTCTCCCGCCGAATTGTTCAGCGAGCCCGTAGGCACGCTGAGCGCCGGGTCCTGCTTCCCTAGCTTCTGCATTGGAGTCAGATGAGGGCTGGACTGCCTCTGTTCGGGAGAACTGCCGAGGTTGGAGAGCGACTGTTTCGCGCTGGAGAGCAATTCACGAGCTCGTCCAACACCGCTGCTTCGGCGCTTTTTCTCGGTCTGGTCCTCGGGTTTCCGGGTGGGGCTGCGCAGGTCACTGGCTTCGTCGTCGCCCTCCTGGATGGTATCGACGTGACTGCTGTTGCGCGGAGTGTGGGGTGAGCCGCTGTCTGCGGCGCCGTCGCCGCCGGTGCCGGTGCTGGCGCTGCCGTTCTGGTGGGTGTTGACTTGTTCTTTGCTGCTGTTGTTGCCGTTGGAGCTGCCAAACATCCTATTGAGAAGGCCGCCGCCCTGACCGGAGAGACTGCGTCTCTTGCTGCCGGCCACGTTGGTGGTCTGCTTAGTTGCAGTGTCGCTCATGTATCTGAATCGCGGGCTCGATCAGGCGCTGTCGCCGTGCGCAGAGTGGAGAAGGGAGCTTAGGAGCGGGCTAATGTGTTTCCGGGCGCCTCGACGAGAGCAGCTCGACAAAGGCACAGGACAGGTTACTGGCGAAGCGAGGCGGTCTGCGGTGTGCAGCGGATTGCGTATAATAACAGGAGATGCTCACGACTGCCAGCTATGCGGGCTATTGTAGCTGTGCGCGATGTCGTCAGCGACGAATGGGTTGTTTGAGTCGCGGCGGAGGAGTAGTGTTCTGGGTCTGGGCTCTGGAGCTGTGGATGCGCGAGGATTGGCGTGCGCGTGCACGCACCTCACAATAGAATAAGGTAATGAAGCGTCGTCTGCCGTCTTCCGCAAACACTACAGATGTTTCCAACACGCAGCGCTCCACGGCGCAGTCTTGCCTTGCCTTGGCTTGCCGTCCTTTCTTTGTCTACGACACTGCAGCTGTGCGCACAACGATGAAGCACCGCTCAGCAAGCTGTGAGCCCCACGTCAGAAACGTCGGAGAGAGGCGGCTTCGAACTGATGACGTGCCGTGCCTTGCTTCAGCCGAAGCTCCGACAATTCCACACGCGAGCTGGACAACGTCGACAATAATAATGTGTATGACCATGTGGTATGAATGGGCAGACAGATTGAATGACGAACCATTGCTGCTCTGTAGTCTGTACCCTCTCATCTCATCAGACTACCATCATCCACTCCTATCCATCCCATCCCATCCCCGCGTTTGCATGTGGGTCCCGACTCCCGTACCTCCCTATCTCGAGACCAGACGAGAATGTTAGCGATTCCTACCTTCATATTCTTACCTGCGTTTTATTATTAGACAATTTGCTTTTGCGGAATATAGCGGTCCGCGTCCCGTATATAGACTACTCCGTAGCGGGCTTAGATAAAAACTATACGGAGCTAAGCAAATTTTTCTACTAATTAGGGCAGGGAATATAGGAATCGCTATTCTCGTCTAGGCCGTTTCTATCGGGATTTCGACTTCCTATATTAAACATTTATATAGGAGAATCGCAAAACCCTAGTTTTAATACTAGAACGACTATTTCCTATAGTAAAAATTTCTCTCTATAGTAGGAATACCTTTCTTCGTATTACTATCTTTTTCCTAAAGTTTCCCGGGTACGAAATCGGGTATAAACATATCGTCGTCGTCGTAGCGCCTACGTCGCGATATACGCTAGGCAGATGCGACTATATTATCGCGTATTTCTATTACGACTATACCCTCCGCGGCTTTCTAGCCTACTTCTATAGGACTATCTCTATCCTCCGCTACGGATAGATATATATCTAGTCGCTCTCCTTCTAGTCTATCTACCTCCTCCGATCTTTCTAGTATTCTATCTTATAAGTATCTAAGTAATAGGTCTACCGAAAAGAAGGACCTAGCGGATCGCCTATAACTAGAAGTAGATAGTATTATAGACGGTAGTAGCGTTAGTAGTAGCGATAACGAGTCGACCCGCTACGTAACTCGCTAGCCCCGCGCTCGTCGCGATAAAAGACAGCGCTATAAAGAAGTAATATATAAGATATAGGAAAACAACCTTACTATAGGGAAGGTCGTATAGTACTAGGCTAGTAAACTACGGAGTAAGTCCTATACGTATCGCGTCGGCTAGCTCTCTATTATATTAAATGCGGAGCTACGCAAATCGAAGTAGGTTAAGTTGTCTAGTAGTAAGAATAGTAATATTATTCGTAAACTCGATTACCTAATTAGAAAGAGCTTATATAGGAAATAGCGGAGGACTCTTCGATCCGCTATAGAGGTATCCGAGGCCGTAGCGGGCGACTAGGCCGCTACGCTACTCGAACCTATTAATAGATTCGATAATTAATTCTCCGTCTAGTAGTTTAAGGATATATATAAAGTTATCTAGGATGTTGCTCTAGCGTAGTATTAATTTGCCCGTAGCGTATTAGTTAGGTAGCGTAATAAAGAGCCGGATAATCTCGATATACGAATATTTACCTTTACTACCTTTATCCTCTATACTCGCTCTCGGAACAAATCTAATTAGTTTATAAAGGTATTCGGTCGGTACCTCCTATTAAATAGCGTAAAGCGGAGGGCATTAGATATCCTATCGGGGATTGGTTTAATCGCTACGTATATAGCACTATACTATAAGGAGAAGCTTTCTAGGAGCGAGTAGAAGGTAGTTATTTAATCGCATTATAGTTAACTCGTGCTTATTCTATATAGGAAAGGCTCGTCCGGTTAGCGTATAATATTATATAGTACGTAGTATACGACAATATCAATTTCTAGGATATAGTTCGGGATTAGACTATATCTAATTAGTCGGTTATACGCAATCTTACTACGGCGCTGCTAGTGCGCTTTACTCCGTATATTCGCTATCCCGATACTAGCCTACGTATTAACGATTTTAAGGCAGATACGCGACTAGACGCTACGGATATCTATAATGCCCCTACGCTTAGAGAAGATAAATAGTTTCGGAAATTGTCGATATATTATATATACGCGGCGATTATAAGCATCTTCGAAAATAAGCTTATAACCGTAGTCGAGGACCCTCGGGTTAAGTCGATTACGTAGTAGCTAGGACTATGTCCGCTACGGGCCTTTAAAACCGAATTCTACCCGCTTAGTACGATTTACTATAGCGAGAGTACTATCGATAGGAACGCTACGGTATAAGAGGACATTATACTATATAAGCTGCGCCTTAACCTAGTCGCAGACTTCCTTATATAGTTGTAGCTTTTCTACGGAGATTAATAGTCGGTATAGCGTATACGGAGCAACAAAGGTAAAAATACTAAAAGTATAAGGCTATTCGAGCGGCGGGATTGGATAATGCCCGTTACGGGACTCTTCTATACCGCTATAAACCTCTATTATATACTAGTTCGCCTTTTCTAGAGTATTAGTTAGGATGCTAGGTCGGAATATAGCCTTTTCTAGGACAAGTAGGCATTTAGTGCAAAAGGATTAACCGAGAAAAAACCAAAATACTAGATACTACGTCCCGTTGCGCTTTATAGGTACTCCGTAAGGATTATCGCCTTATTCGTTAAGCAGCTGTACTATAGCGAATATTTCCCTACGGATTTACCTCCTAATTTTAGTAAGCTAAGGGCGGTTATACCTACTATAGTAGGTCTTACTACGGATAAATATCTTTAGTTCTTAGTAGCTATATATAATAGCTACTTGCGGCCTTTAGTATAGCTAGAAAGAGAATAGGAACGGGTATATAGTGCACCTAGGACAAAGCTACTCTTACTATAGTAGATACGCCGGACTCCGCTACGGTTAGAGCCTATCCCGTAGGCATAGCCTAGAATCCGCGATCCTGCCTAGACTACACTTTATCGGCGACTCTATATAACCGAGCTCTAGTTAACTCTCCGATATGCGACTCGGAATATAGATATTAGTTATATTAAACGTCTCTTACCGCAGCTCGTAGTAGTATTTTTCGGAGCTAAATAATATAACTACGGGCGCGAGATGCTATATCTAATTTAGCTACTTAAGGGCGCATCTCTATATCTCCGCAGCGCGATTCTAGCTAGCGGCGTCGTAAATATAATAGGCAGGCCCGGGAAAGGGATCGCGATAGACGAATTGCTCGAACTAATTAATTTGCGGTATAAAAATAATATACGAAATTTTAAGAATTCGACGCATAATATAGTAGAAACATTTGATCGTGTTTTATATACTACTTTCGCTATAATGCAAGTAAATAATGCTTTCGAGGACGAATTCGGGATCCGGAATACTACTAATTATTCCTATAAGGATATAACTTACGAAATTTAGGGGCTCTCCGCTCGACTCTTTACTATATACCGTAGCGTAGGCGATCGGTGCCGTAGTGCAGATAATCCTCCTATTATATCTAACCCGTACTAAGCTAGTATTAATAAAATCTATAAGGAAGTGTAGGATTTTAATACAAAATATCTACGTAAAGGCGTATCTGTAGCTGTAGTATCTAATGCGGATTTAGATACTTACGATGCGGGACTAGATACGGATTAAAATGCAATATTTAAAAATGTCGAAGATGTAATACTAGATATATTAGACCTACTAACAGTTTAATTATATAACGTCCATTTTAGGAAGTTTTACGCGAAGTTCTAATATTTACTTCGACTTTAGCGGTTGTTTTTTTTTACTATATTACTATTATACTCCCGAATCCGTACCCTATATCCGAAAACTCGAACGAACTAGAAGGACGGACATTCGAATAAGAGCTACGGAAGTACTTTAGGCCGCCGCGGACAAGAGAGTAGTAGTAGAATGCCTTCTGTAATTAGATTTATAGTATCTAATAGCTCTACTCGGCCCTCGCATCGTATTATATAACAAGAACAATACTAATACTACTCGAGAAACACTATCCATTCTATCGTACCGATGTTAAAAGACCTAGAGCCGGTAAAATATTAGAGAAGAAGCAACCTATAGAAGCAAAGAAAGTCCGTAGTAGGCTAGCCCTCGCCTGCATCTACTCTACGTTCTTACTATAATACTACTCGCGAGCTACCTTAGGACTAATAGTACGTAAGTAACGGCGCACTTCTGCCTTAACCTCTTCGTCGACAACGATGTTAGCTAGTAGGAGCGATAGGTAGAGAGTGCGGCTCTTAGATAGGCCGTTATAACTAGCGTAGTAGACCGAGCGGCTGTTAGCGTATATCGTGCCCTATGCCTATCCGCTATTCGTATCGCGCTCCTTATTTAGGCCCTTAAGGAGCTCCTTAAGGACGTCGCCGGATCCGAGGCAGAACTTCTCGATAATGCTACGGAGTTTATATATATACTCGCGCTACTTCTTTTCCTATACCTTCGGGTCCTTCTCGGCTAATCTACGTAGCGTTTCTAAGATATTAAAGGCACGATTGAAGATAACTTTATTAAATTAGAAGCTCCTACCTATTCGCTCCTAGATAGCCTATCTAGTCGACTACTATAGTAGCTAGTCGTAGGTCCGCTTCGCTTGCCCGCTATAGCACCGATTATATATCTACTATCGCGTACCTATACCGTCCTTACTATATATAGTCTTAGCTTGTCTCGGTTGCATAGCGCCGTCGTAGATCTCCTTTAAGTAGCGACTATAGTTATATAGACCTATAAGTAGTAGGCGGCCTTCGAATCGAGGGGGCATCGATAGCGTACGTTAGGAGAGTACTATATTCGATATCGGTAGCGATATAATAGACGTATTAGACCTACCGGAGAACGGTATAGATTACTACGGAGTCCTAGTCTAATCCTACGGAGTTCGTATACTACCGCTGCTGCCGCCGTACTACCCGCTACTACTACCGCTACTACTTAGTAGTGCGATCCGATTCTTTTCCTTCTATATACGCGCCCTAGCTAGGGTAGCATTTGCCCTATCCTTAGATACGGCCTTTTCTATAGCTTCTTATCGGAAGATATTATCTTATAGCTGCCGCGTAGGGTCTCGACTACGATACGCTACCTTACGTAGGTTTTACGCCTACTACTCTAATAGAATCCGCTTATAAGGATCGGCGCCTAGAAAGACTAGCCGCTATAGAGTGCTACCTGCCCGCTATAGAGTGTTATTAGATATACTCGTATTCCCGCCTAGAGTAGTAGTATTACTAGGAGTAGTAGACTAGTCCGGTATAGTGCCGCCTATAACAATACTGCTACTAGGGCTTATTTGCTAGACTGTTAGGGCTAAAGAGGCTACACGTGATTAGCATATAACTAGGCCGAGTAAAGCTAGGGTCTTAATGCCTTAGGTAGGGCTTAGCGCTTAGCGTTAGGCTAACTCTCCTACCTTCCTCCCTCTCCTTCTAGATCCTTATCGAATACTATACTAATTTACTACTACCCTATCTACCTGCTAACATAACCCTTCTTATATAGTATTCGATCTACCCTTTAAGGGCAGCAGCTAGATAGTCCTTATTTTAAGCTTTTAGCGGTATAGCTACGAAAACTGTTAATCTAACTATATTACGCCCGAGGCGGGATCTATACGTACTATTCTATTAGAATAACCGTACTAATTATTAAGCAAGGTCTTCTATACGGCCTATTATACTAAGTTAATCGTACTAAGCCGATATCTACTAATTCCGCTATATCCGTATCTTAGGGGCCTATAATACATTATTAGTGTTACCCCCTATTATAATAATAGCCGGCTTATTACGAAGCAACAACAACCGTGCTGCCGCTAGCAGCGCTAGCAATAACAACGCTAGTGGCACAGTTCCCGCTAAAGTGCCTGCTAAAGTGCCTCCTACTAAAGAGCCTGCCGGAGAGCCTGTTAAAGAAGAACCTATAATTCTAGGTAACGACCTAGAATTGCCTATCGACGACATTCTTAACAATATTGTTAACCGTCGATATAACTAACTAGCCTTTAGCCCCTAACTAGTAGGGAGACTCTAAGAAGCTACCTAAAACAGGCTTACTGCCCTACGTTAAGAATAATAGCTAAAGGATAATCTCCTCGAGATTCGCCGCCTATAGGAAGCCCTAACAACTACTGCTAGACTAGAACTAGTAGTAGGACCTTCTATTTAAAAGAAGGATGCTAAGCTTAAAGACTATACCGTATTTAATAGCTCTAGCCGCAAGCAGTACAATAATTACATACGTAATTGTAAGCTTAACTAGCGAAATGCACTAAGGGCTCTTCTAGACGACTATTCCTTAGTTATTTACGCTATATAGTACATTAATAGTAACCTAAAGCGCACCTAGGACGACTATTTCGATTCTCTTAATAATTAGACTGCTATTTAGTGGAAAACCTATAAGACTATTATACTAGACACTCTTAGAAACCCGATACTAAGACAATAGCATGCTTAGGACTAATACCTTCGAGCTAAACAAAAGACTAACTAGTCGGCTCGTTTATTTAAGGCCTATTTAAAGACCCTCGAGGATAACCTTCCGGCTAAGACTAATTCTATATAGATCTCGGAAATACGCCTAAAACTGAGATAGGAATTAGTCCTTAAATTAGACCGCCGCCGTATGTTTGAACAGACTAATCTTATATGCATTTAATTTATAGTTAAAGTCGAGACTATAGAGCGTATAGTATAGCTCTAATAACGGTTAGAATCTAAGATACGCCTAGCTACCTATCGTAGCCGCGGAGGAAACTAAGGTTCCTACTAGAACAATAGTGCTAATAATAGGAACAGTAACAACGACCGAGGAAGAGGCCGTAGCCGACGGCTATATAGAGGAGGCCGTAATAGGGGCTATAGAAGGGGCTCGTATCCCTATAGTACTAATCGTTCGGCTAACAATAGCGGTAATAGCTATAGCAATCCCCTAACCGGACTAAAGTGCTTCAATTGTAATAGTACTAGCTATCTACTAGGCTAATGCGACAAACCTAAGGACTAGGCCCGAATCGACCGCGCTACCGCTAAGCACCGAAAGCACCTTTTAGTAGCTAACGCTACCCCTATAGGCTAACCTTCTTATTAGTCGAAAAAAGAATAAGCGCCGCACTAACTATTAGCCTTGTACGGCGTAAGACTATCGACATTGTACTAGCTATTATACGCACCTGTCTCGTATCGGACACGTATAGAACTAATTATAAAACCAAGGTTACGCTAGACCTAGGAAATTCAGTTAGTGCCCTTATTAGCTATCGCCTAGCTAAGTAATTAGACCTTAAACAATTGCCTAGGACTAACCTACTAACCCTTGCTTAGTTTAATAACGCTCGGCATTTGACCTATAGAGCCTACTATGTCTATATAGCCCTAAGAGACGACCTCGGCAATAAGCGCCTACTGAACTTTACTACCTACGCAGTAGACATAGACAGCCTCCTATCTAATATTGTTATTAGCAACCCTATTCTTAAGTACTATGCTATGGTTATAGACTTAGGCAATTAATAATAGCGATTTAGAATCGCTAGGAAAGAGGACATTAAACACATCGATATTAGCGAGTGTCCTAATAATATTAGGGTCCTGTTTATTAGCAACCTAACTCCCGCCTTAGCTAATCCAACTGCCGACCTGCTCGGTAGTAATAACGATAAACTAGTGCCCCCTAATAGCATAGATCCTAAACAGCTTAAGCGCATACTAGAACCTATTCGAGAGACCTATATTAATGTATTTAAACACTACTTAGCATCGACATTGCCTATATTTAAAGAGACGGATTATAAGATTAATATTATAGAGGGCAAAGAGGTCCCTTTTAGCCCTCTCTATAACCTTAGTAAACGAGAGCTTGCTATACTGCGTAAGTACCTAGAGGAAAACCTAGCTAATAGTCGAATTCGGTATAGCAACAGCCCTACTAGTATACCTATCCTGTTCGTGCTAAAGAAGGATAGCGGCCTACGTTTATATATTAATTACAGAGGGCTCAATGCTGTTACTATTAAAGACCGCTGTCCACTTCCTCTTATTAATAAGACCCTCGATCGCCTTTTAGGTGCCTACTACTATACTATATTAGATATTAAGGACGCCTATTACTGTATCTGTATTCGCAAGGGCGATAAATAGAAGACAGCCTTTCGTACTCGCTATAGCTATTTCGAGTACTTAGTTATGCTATTTGGTCTAGCTAATGCCCCTGCTATATTCTAGTCCTATATCAATCGGGCCCTATTAGGCCTATTAGATTACCTCTATATAGTTTACCTAGATAATATCCTAGTTTATATACACTCTCCTAACATTGCGGAACACTAGGCTATAGTCCGCAAGGTACTCGATCGCCTAAGGGCCTATAGACTGTATTGCAAACCTTCTAAATGTACCTTTGCTACTAAAGAGGTGTTATTCCTTAGCTTCCTCGTATCAACCGAGGGTATTAAGGCTAATCCTAATCGGATTAAGACTATTACTAAATAGCCTGTTCCTACGTTAATTAAGGAGCTGTAGTCGTTCCTCGGTTTTGCTAACTTCTATCGCCGATTTATTAAGGGCTATTCGAGGCATATAATGCTACTAACTGAACTTACTAAAACTAAGGCTAACCCGACTAGAGAGTTTAAATAGACTAACAAAGCGCGAGCCGCTTTTAACGGTTTGAAGCAGCGCTTTACTAAAGTCCCCTTATTGTACTATTTCGTACTAAGTAAACAGATCCGCGTTGAGACTAACGCTTTACAGTTTGCTATATTAGCTATTATGTTATAACAGGCTAATAACAATTACTAGCACCCGATTGCCTTCTTCTCGAGGAAGATGATTAATGCTAAGCGTCGCTACGAGACCTACGAGTAAGAGCTCTTAGCTATTGTTAAAGCCTTTAAGTACTAGCGCTACTATCTCGATAGTGCCTAGCATACTATTTAGGTCTATACGGACTATAACAACCTCCGTAGAATTACGAAGGTTACTAGGGTTATAGGTCGATAGGCTAGATAGGCCGTCTACCTCGCTAGGTTTGATTTTAATATGTTATATCGGCTAGGCGTAAGCAACCCTACTAATAGCCTATCGAGGCGACCTAATTACGACAGCGGGACTTAGCAATCTATTAATTCATTGTTTCTAACCCTATAGCATAAGATTGCTATAGCCCGTATTATTAATAAGCAAGCGTAGGATAAGCGGCTTACCGGACTCTGCGACGGCTTAAAGTATATTAATGCTCTTACTATATTAATAGTACGTATTAAGGACATAGATAGGAGAAGTTATAATAACTCCCTAGTCGACATCGCTATATATAGTAATAGCGATAGCACTGCTACAGTTAATCCGGCTGCTAGTGCTATTAGATGTATATAATGCGTACCTCGTTTAATAGCGAGGGTGCTATTAAATAACCTTGTAAATAGGGATAGTTAATCGTTTATAGATGAGCTATTACGGGCTTAGTAGAGGGACGCCTTTGCTGCTAAACGTATAGACAAGCTTATAAGTAGGCAAAAGACTCGATCTAGTAAGAGTAACAATTAGTCGATCGATAACAAAGGTTATTTAAAGTTTAAGGGCAGATACTATGTCCCCGCTAAATATTCGATCCGACAAGAACTTCTTAAGCGATACTATAATAGTGAGCTTGCCGGTTACTATAGTATAGAGAGGTCGTACGAGCTACTATCGCGTACATACTACTAGCTAAATAGTAAGCGGGATATAAAGGACTACGTAAATACGTATACCGTATATTAACGAGTTAAGGCGCCGAAGTACTTGCTATTCGGCGAGTTGTCTTTACTCCCTGTTCTAAAGAAGCTATTTGCAGAGCTTATAATAGACTTTATTATAGGACTTCCGCCTACTAAGCGTAGGGAGGAAGTGTATAATGCTATCCTTGTTATAGTAGATCGATTTACTAAGGGCGCTCGATATATCCTAGCGCGTAAGGATTAGACTGCTATTAATATAGTAGAGGCGCTATAGACTAACATCTTCTATACCTATTAGGGAACCCCTAAGGGGATAGTCTCCGATAGGGGCTCGATATTCATATCGCACTATTAGAGCGAAATATACCTATAGCTAAGACTGAAGTATCGGCTATTAATAGCCTTCTATTTACAGACTAACGGTTAGACAGAGAGGTAGAATGCCACCCTACAGCAGTACCTGCGTAGTTACATTAATGAGAACTCTAAGGACTAGGTTAACCTCCTATAACTAGCTGAATTCGTATACAATAACAGTGTCTACTTATCTACTAAGGTCTCCTCTTATTTTGCTATAATAGGCTAGAACGCCGCCTTACTATAAGATCCATTTACCTCGCTCGAGGCCGAGCGTAAGGAAAGGGAAGCGCGTTAAGTACCCGAAACACTAGCGGCTATTAAGAGGGTTTAGAAGATACGAGAAATCTATGCTAAGATAGCCGAGAAGTTAATAAAGGCTTAAGAGTACTAAAAGACCTACTACGACAAGCACTATACGCTAATAACCTTCAAACAAGGCGACATAGTTATACTAAGCACTAAGAACCTCCGTATCCGCAAACACCTATTACCCGATAGCAAAACAAGGCCTAAGCTCGCACTAAGATATATTAGCCTATTCCGCATCCGAGAACCGAAGGGCACACAGGCCTACTAGTTATAGCTTCTACCCTATTATACTATCTATAACACCTTCTATATATCCCTCCTTAAGCTATACTATTAACGCGAGGGGGATAAAGCCCCTACTAAACACGAAGACATACTAGCGGATAGTAAAGAGCTATAGTCTATAGAACGTATCCTATAGCACCGGACTAGGAAAGGCAAGAAGGAGTACCTATTAAGATAGTAAGGCTATTTACCTAAATAGGACTCGTAAGAGGCTAAAGACTCGTTTAAGGACATAACTAAGTTGTTAGATAAGTATTAGACTAGCGTAAAGAACACGAAGAAGGCTAAGAGCTTATAATGCCTATAATGTTACTACTAAGCCTAGGAACAATGCTACCCCCGGGGTGCTATTAGGCTGACTAATTAGAGGCCGGCAAACTAGGACAATAAGACTATACTACTATAGTAAACGCGCACCGAGTGTTAACAAGCGCGCTATAACGCGTTAACTATTCGCTACTCTTTTAGGAAACCACCTCTCTACTAACGCGCCCTATAAGGCCCTTCTTCTAGTATTTAGGTCCCCCTCTTGTTCCTTTATTCTATTAAGGCCTAAGGCCTAGGCGATCGGCGGGGATAGCGCGCGCGTACGAATAACAGTAATAAAGGTAATATTGTCGCGCTACGAGCTAGTAGTGTGCCGGCGGCCGGCGCGGCTATGTTAGTAACGGTATTACGGAGTATATTATTAGTCGAAGAAGGAAGTCGAAAGTAAGGTAAAGTTGGCGCTAAGACGACTAGCGCTACTATTATTAACATTACTTGCTATTGTCGCTACGCCTATAGATACAACCTTACCTACACTACGAGCCTAAGGCACCTTTGCTTAAAACTTTAATTAAAGCTTTAAGCCTATTAAAGGTTTGATTAAAACTTTAAGGCTAAGTTAAAACTTTAACTAAGTTAAAAGATTAAGCGACCTATAGACTAACTAAGGGCAAAACTATAGAGCTAAGCTAGCCGGGGTCGATCTTACGGATAATAGGTTACTCCTCGATCTATCTAACCCTTTAAGCGAGGCGAACCTCTACTACTGCACGTGTTTTTTGAAAGATAAGATAAGATTAACAATTAAAGGCTACTAAACCTAACTAATTAGGGCTAGCGAAACTACGAACAATAATAGCCCTCGTAATAATAAGAACAATCCCTCGGAACGGACAACCCTCGGAAGCGGACATTTCTAGGTCTTTTAAGAGTAGACGCAGAGAACTCGGTACGACATTACTTAGAACGGGGGCAGTGCTATAATACCCCGTATACCTACCTATTATAGCAGGGAAGGTACGCTCGTGTTATAATTAGTCGATAGTCCTTAATTCTTATAGCTTTATATCCCTTTACTTTATTATATATAAGGATAGCGCAGTTAGAGTTAGATATTGTATTAGAAGGTAAGGTTTAATATAGTTATATAATCGGTAGTTGCGTGTTTAATTTAGCGCAGATTAAGTAGCTTATTAGACCTGCTAAGTTAGTAGCGATAGAGATTAGAACAAGACTAGCTACGAGGGCGCGGCCTTTAGAAGGGAAGCGTGTATTAGGGCTAAAGAGGCTATACGTAATTAGTATATAACTAGGCCGAGTAAAGCTAGGGTCTTAATGCCTTAGGCAGGGCTTAGCGCTTAGCATTAGGCTAACTCTCCTACCTTCCTCCCTCTCCTCCTAGATCCTTATCGAATACTACACTAATTTACTACTACCCTATCTACCTGCTAATATAACCCTTCTTATATAGATAGTCGTACTATTATCCGAAGGCGAGATCGAGGCGCTTCTTATTACTTGCGTTATAGATTCTTATACATTATCGAAGACATTAGCGCTAGAACTAGATTCGCTAGAAGTATAGCGAGCCCCTCTTATAATAGCCTCGTAGCGGAGTTAATAGGTTCCGCCGCGGGTTAGACCTACGCCGAATCGAGGCGGTAGTACCGGGCCTAATATTAGTGCTAAGCCTAGTATTAGTGCTAGGCCTAAGCGTAGGCTAAAGATTAGCATTCGATCGCGTATAGCACGATCGACAAGGCGGCCTCTATTATACTAGTTGTTCTACGTTTCGAAAGGGACGCGCCGGTTATCTTCTTCGTACGGAGCGCCGCGGAGATCGATATAGCCCGCCTCGAAATTCTCGTTTACGCGCGCGCGTAGGTCCTAGTCCGTCTCGTCTAGCTAGCGTATGCTTGCCTCTATATCGTTAATCTTATACTATAGTAGAAAGATCTAACTCGGCTCTAGTAGAGTAGATAACGCCGTAAGGCGACGCGTATACTCCGCGTAGCCTCCTAGATTCGAGAACTTAGATAAGGTATCGCTACTAGGAGTAGGTCCTCGAAATTAAAGATAGCGACTACTACCGCGACTATAAGTTAGGAGATAGGGAGTATTGCTGCCGCGGCTTAGAGCACTACCGCCGCAAGGAGTACTACCGCTACGAGGAGCACTACTGCCGCGAGGAGTACTACCGCTGCGAGGAGCACCGCCGCCGCGAGGAGCACCGCCGCCGCGAGGAGTACCGCTACCGCAAGGAGCACCGCCGCTACGAGGAGCACCGCCGCCGCAAGGAGCACCGCCGCCGCTATTACTACCTAATATATCGTACGACTTAGAGGTCTTAAATGTAATTAGAGATTCGTTAATAGGAAGCTTAGAGGTCTTATTTAGAGGTAGTAGAGGGAGGCGGATCTATCGACGTAGACAAAGAAAGTACCGCTATAGGCAAGACTTAATAGTCTTATTTAGAAAGTCTTAATTAGAAGTAGTCGAAAGTAGTAGAAGGTAGTAATTGCTATATATATATATAAGAAGGAGAAGGAGAAGAAGTCGAAGAAGCGTCCTTTTAAATATAGCTACTATACGTACGGATAGCGTATAAAGTAAAGTTCGGAACAAACGCGTTATATACGTTATACGTATAATAGTAGAATAAGGCATATGCGGCGGAAGTTAGGCTATACGTAGCGGAAATAAAGCTATATATAACTAGAAATAAGACGACTAAAGAAGGCGCGATCTAAGTCTTCTATACCGGAGCAAATAAAGGTCTACTCTAAAACTAGAGCTAGAGCTAGATCTAATACCCTAAAATACTATCTTGCCCGTTGCGGGACCTTAGTATTCCGTAGCGGGCGACTAGACGGCGACGCAGTATATTAGTGTACCCTACTAAAATAGGACTATTTATAGATTAGTGTTTTTAGCTTAGGAGGCTCCTTACGACAACGTTTTTTCGATAGTGTTCCTATATCGGAAGCAGATTTAGATATATTAGGTCGCCTACGCTTCGATCTAGCGGCCCTCGTAGGTAATAGCTCTTCTATAGCGGAGAGGGCTAGGTCCGTATCTAGTAGGAACTCTAATACGTACCCGGAGTCGAAGCTCGCTACTTCTAGTCGCTACTGCCCCGTTAGGCCTAACACTAGATATATAGTAGTATCCTATACACTCGAAGGACTCCTTTACAAAGATCGATACCTATTAATTACTATAGATCTAGTAGGTATACTACTATCTCCGCCGTAGGATTAATTAGAGCCGCTACTAGCCTGTTCTCTAACCTCGAGTATACTCTTTATTAGCGCTATTTTCCGTAAATTAGTTATACTACCGGTTTCCGGTGCTCTCCTCTACTAAATTCGGCGTCCTTAACTAGCGATAGCTAACGCTGCTACATTTATATTGTTCTCCTACGTAGACTATAGATACGCTCGGCGCTAGTCGTCTAGTATCTCTATAAGTAACGTATCTTCGGCTTCCTTCGCGGCGCTCGCTACCTTAGCCGTAGCGGCCTTCGCTACCTGCGCCGCCTTATACTCTATCTATTTTAAGACTACATCTTCTTTAATATACTATATAAACTAGACGAGGAGATCGAGAAGAGTAACGGTTTCGATACTGCTAGATTCGTTACTATCTCCGCCGCTAGAATCGGCTACTCCGCTACTCCCGAAAGTAATCGTCTTATCGCGGTACTCCTATACGTCGAGTATATGCCTAATCCGATGTTTTGTCCTTCTCCTAACTGCTAGCTAATCTAACTTACTTCTAAGTATATCGCTATCGAAGGCATCCTAGTCTATACTCGAATAATCCTAGTAGATCCGACAAAGGCTATATATAAGCTACTTATCTATTAGTGTATTCTATAGCATTCTAAATCTGTATTCCCCCGCTACGCGATCCTCGAGAACCGTAATACACTACTCCGTTAACCGCGCAAATGCGAAACTAGGCCTCGAATTAGGTACTAGTCGGGGAAGGCTGTTCTACCTATCCGGCGGTATAGGCAGTTTACTCCGTATATTATAGTTATACCGATTGCAGTAGACTTCGCTTAATACGGATACCTTCGGGTCTAAGCACTTATCCTCGCTAAGCTTGTCGTCCTATACTTTGCAAATATACGGCGTATTCTATATATTAAGTAGATCCCCCGGGACTACTACGCGGCAGCTCGCTTTAGTATTTAACTAGTAGGCACCGCGCATACGAGGCGCGCGTAAAGCTACAGGCGTAGCGGAATTGCCGTCCTTAGTATCGGTATTCTTATCTTCTCGATTACTATTAAGCGAGACATCGACGTTAAGTGTTAAGTATAATCCTTCCCGCTACGTCTAGAACTTGCCCTTACGGGCGACGCGAGGTCTGCTACGGACCTTGCTACCCTCTACCGGCTAATCCCTAAGCCGTTTTTTTGTATTCCTTATCTACGCTAGCTAGAATACGAATACCTCGCTACGAAGATTACTCGGAACTATATTCCGACCGGCACGCCCGAGACGCTAGCGAAGATTTAGGTAGTTATACTCTAATATAAGACCCTACTAGATAACGATTTGCACTATACGGATATTAATGCCTACGCTAAGGGCGGTAGTAGCAATTATAATACGGATAGTGCTATCCGCTACGCTAAACTTACGAAACCGCAGGTCCTAATCGTATATAGGTATAGCGGATATATAGAATTAGACAATTCTAAGAACGTTTAGTATAGGATTAGACCTATTTCCCTAATAATACTAGTTTTCTCGATATAGGTCCTTAGTCCGAAGTACTAGCTAGGCTCGAACGCGATTTATAAGCGCGATTACGTCCGGGCGACTATCGATAAAGATAATAGTCTTTAGTATCTCCGCTAGCGTAGCCCGTTGCTCCGCTACGGACTAGGCTTCGCCCGTATTAGCTAGCGTAGCAGTAGACAAATTCGAGCCCGTAGCGGGTAGAGGCGAGCCCGCGGGGCTTACGGCCTTTTCGATTATAAAATACAACTAGCTATAGACCGACTTCGTATTTTTATCTAACTCTTTAAAGATATACGTATAGTTAACGCGATCGATGCTAGTCCGTAGTATTATAGAATAATATAGCTCGTACCCGACCGGTCTAAACCCGCTATAATTTAATATATAGGCTTAGGTTACAGCATCTAGGGTTCTAGTATAGCTAAACTATATACAGTCCTAGCGGAGAAGCTGCCTAAGCTGCGCGACTATAAGGAATCCTCGCGGAAGCTAGCCTATTTCGAGAGGAGATAAATTTTATCGAATGCGACTAGCCCGATACGTAAGGAAAGATTCGGATCCTTTAGGGTATCCTTAAAGTCGTCGGATACAGCCTGCTCCGGGCCTAGAATAATATAATCGTACTAGCCCGCCCTAATTTTAGTAAACAAATCTAGATCCCGCCGCTTAGCCTTACTCGTAACTAGTACGGGATTAACGTATTCCCCTACGATCTTCTTTAAGTCCGCTTCTTGCTCCGCCCTAAGTCGAGTAAGAGGCACTAACTAGATAGCAGTCTATCTAGTAAGTACAGTAAAAGCCTAGAAGATTAGGCTCTTACCTAAACTAGTCTTTGCGACAAATAGGACATCCTATCGCTAGTAAATTAAGGCCCGTAGTATAGTAACCTAGATCCGATGCGGCTTTTTCTTAGGCCGCTATTTAGATAGTTTATGTAATCGATTCAACATCTACCTTATTCTAGCTTCGATAATATCGAATTAGAGGTCGACTAAATCGGTATAGTCGACGGTATAAACTATCGCGCGAATGGATTTAAGAGTATAGTTATAGATTCGATTAACTATAAATCGAATAATCTCCCGTAGATCGGTATATACGACCCTCGTAGAAAGCTCTACGGGAATGCTCTATAGCGTAGCGGACTTCTAGAGCTTGCCTAGCTAGAAACTATTCTAGATTCTCCGAGCTAATTTTCCCGATTTAGCTCTTATAAATTGCCCTCTAGTCGCGGCCCTTCTCTAACCCGTAACGCGTAGAGCCTACCCTACTCGCGGCGTTAAAACCGGCTCGAGCATTACGGTATTCTAAACGTATCTCTTGCTAACTCGGAGCTGCGATACCTAGCCGATAATATTAGGCGGGAGGACTACGAGCGCTAGACGGGATAGTATCGGGGGTAGATAAGAGTTGCGGGAGCTTCTTCGCGGCATTATATTTACCCGCCGCGGATGTTGTTTCGATCGTTACGGAGTTAGTTTATCGATCTGCGGTCGTAGTAGGGTAGACGCGTCTAGCTTTAATATAGTAAGCGATATTCGATTTTCGCGTATATATAGATTTTCCCCGGCGAGTAGTAGACCTAAGTTCTTTAGATTTTCGGGGTAGATAGTTTTCGTAACTGCGTAGGGCTTTACCGTAGCGGATTTTGCGATTTCCGATATATAATAGTATTATAGCTAATAGCATCTACCTACTACTACGATTATCTATGCACGCGTACTAAAACCCGATAGAAACGGATTAGACTAGTAACAAAGGGTATTATATAGTCTATACGGGAGTTTATTTAATTAGTATAGGGGTTAGAAAGTTTACTTGCGGGTTTAGAAAAGTCTGCTACGGAATACGTAATTCTATGTTATATGTACGAACACCCTTTGTTACTAGTCTAAGTAGAGATAGCGTACCTCTAGCACGTAGAAAGGCAAACACTTAGCTACTTCCCCGAGCCCTAGCTAGCTGCCCGAGCCCTAGTAGATATAGACCTAGCACTAATATAGAATCGCCTTGTCGTCGATTACGTGCTGTTTCCACCTGTTTTTAGATATAGCTATTCTTAGTTAGTATTGTTAATAGTCGCGCCTAGGTACGCGTACTAAATATCGTATTTCTATTATTTCTATTAGAATACGTGTTTCTATTATCTTTCTTAATATAATAGCTTAATCTCTATCGTATAAGGCCTATATAGACGATTTTCTCGCTAAAGACGATATCGGCGGCGTAGCGGAGATAGTAGAAGGGAAGATAGTAGAAGGGGTAGTAGTAGAAGGGATAGTAGTAGATATTAAGTTATAGGAAGAAGTCGAATTAGTCTCGGAAACGCGTATTCGAGGGCGTAGTCGCTTACTTAACCTGCCTCGAGAGCGTATATCTCTACCTAAATATCGATTAGTATCGCCGCGCCCTTAGAAATATAAGTTTGTCGTTAAACCGCTAGAAGAAGCGACCTTACCGCCGCGAGGTCTAATACCGCGCGAGTCGACGTTCTTTTTAAAACGCGCCCTCGAGCGGTATATCTACGAATTTAGTATATCGAAGGGATACGAGTTTAAGGAGTAGAAGCCTAAGAAGAATAAGAATAGTATTAAATATCGCTATTTGTATATATATAGCTACTTTAGTCTACTAGATAAGCGGACCTAGAATACAACTAATAAGGCGTAGAAGAAGACAAAGAAGATAGACTATAAGTTCTACTTCTACGCTATTACTATCTACCCTTTTAAGCTAGAAAGCGAGTAGTAGATCCGCTATTCTACTAAGGAAGGATACTACTACTATAACTATTAAAAGGACGATATTATAGCGCTTACTACCCTTCGGAAGCGCTCGAGAACGGCTAAATTCCTTAAGCAATTAAAACGGCTATAGTAAGCTTATATACTAACGTCGAAGATAATAGCCTATTTCCGCTACCGTAGAGTAATCTTAAAGCCTTATAATGTATATAACATTGCCTAGAACCGGACTCTTAATTAGCCCCGCGAGGCTAACTAGGCTTAACGTATAGTTAACTTACTAGATAGCAATAGCATCTTCTACGATATCTACCCTTCTAAGGACGGCTTAATTTAGTTAATAGTAGCTCTATATCTAACCTTGCTCGAAGCCTTTAAAGAGACGCCGTACTAGCTAATTCTCGATACTATATATTCTACTAATTTATATAACCTCGAGCTGCTAGACATAGTCGCCGCTAGACCGATAAACGATACTATTAAGCTCGGTATTAGCCTTATCCGTCCGAAGCTAGATTAAGCTAACTTCGTCTAGTTATTACGGTCTGTCCGAAAGAGCCTCGAAGAAGCCGACTATACTATACTAATTGTAATAGCAACTAATCGAGAAGAAGCCTTAATACTAGCTATTAATATAGTGTTTCCGGAAGCTACGAACATCGTCTATAAGTAGTATTTAAACTAGGATATACTTACTCGAGTAAGGAAGGAGAAAGGCGACTTTATATAAATATTAGAGCTAAAGAGGCTATACGTAATTAGTATATAATCCGGCCGAGTAAAGCTAGGGTCTTAGTGCCTTAGGCAGGGCTTGGCGCTTAGCGTTAGGCTAACTAGCCTGCCTTCCTCCCTCTCCTCTTAGATCTCTATCGAATACTACCTATATCTACGACTACCCTATCTACCTGCTAATATACCCTTCTTATATAGTATTCGATCCACCCTTTAAGGGTAGTAGCTAGATAGTCCTTATTTTAAGCTTTTAGCGGTATAGCTACGAAAACTATCGATTTAACTATATTATACCCGAGTGCCTATAGCTATACTACTGTTATATATAATTACGGACCGGTCGTAATATATTAGGAAGGGAGGAAAATGGCAGCGAACAATTAGAGACGAAGGGAAGACAGTTAAGAAGAAAGGGAGGACGAATAGAAAGCACTATATACTAGGGCAGAGGAGGTGCTAAAGGCGGAAGATAGAAGAACCCCTAAGAGGGCATACAGGATAATAATCTCAGAACTCCTTAGAGGACTAAAAGCAATCTATAACCAGGTAAGCTACGTAATTACAAAGGTAGCTAATACAGTCGCAGCAAAGATTACGAAGAAACAATAGGAGATAAGCCTAAACCACCGCACCTAGGTAGCAGTAGCTAGTTAGGAGGCACTAAAACCCCCGAGGATAGTAGTTAGAGTCTACATTACGGACCTATAGGAGCAAAAGGAAATCTAAGGACTTATAGGGAAAGAGATTGTAGAAAGAATTGCAGTTAAAGAGGTAATTAGGGCTAGGAACGAAGGTAAAGGGGTAATTAAGCTGTTTATAGTACAAGAGCAGGACAAAAAGAAGCTAGAAATACAAAAAGAATGGACAACTAAGATAGGGAAAACAGTAAAGGTCTCCTAATAGCAGTTTATAATTATAGCCTATAGTATAATAAGAAGCTTTAAGAAAGAACGGGATGTTAAGAGCCTATAGAGACAAAACTAAGCTATATACCTAGGCCTAAAGATTACAAAAGTAGCATAGATTAAAAGGAAAATCGAAGAGACTAAGAAGCAGTCTTCCCTAATTATCTAGGTAGGGAGTATAGAGCAAGCTAATATAGTACTAGACTAGGGGTTGTTCTAGGACTTTAAAAGATTAGAAACAGAGATATATAGAAGCAACTATAGGATAATGCAGTGCTTCAAATATCAATACTATAGACACTTAGTAGCTAAGTATATAAAGATAACCAACACTTGCTCCTATTATATAGGGGATTACTAGGTCAAAGAATGCAAAGTATATAAGGGAGAAGCAAGATGTATATACTATACTAAAAGACACCCCTCTTAGGCGAAGGAATGCCCGGTAAGAATACAGGCAGCTAAGGAGGCGAAGGAAGCTAGAATCAATACACTAAAAAGATATATAACAAGCTAGGGTAGCTAGGTGTAGAAGCAACCTAGCTAAGTGCTACAAAAGAGGTCTAGGTAAGATAATAGGTTCATATTTAGGGCCTTACTAGCACAAGAGAGTTACTAGCAACTAGGGAGACTAAGATACCTTAATATTGTAGGAAAGGAAGCAGGGCAGACAAAGCTTAGTCAAATGTTAGTCTAAAGTAAGGGAAGACTAAAGGAAAACTTATAGGGAAATAATATAGATAAAACCTAATAAACATTGCAATATTACTAAACATTATATAGTACAATATTAATAAGAGCAAAGACAAGGTATAGAGGAGCTTCCTTTAAGCACTAAACCTAAAAGAACATTACATTATTACAATCTAAGAGCCCTAGCTTAACCTATATACAAAGAGACTAGCAACAGTCTAAGACCTAAGATACTACCTAATTATCTAAAACTAGGGAGCCCTAAGGATATACATCTACATTAGTAAGGAGATAGATATAGAAACCTAGTAGGCTATACTACGGGAGGATAGAGACCTAACATTAGTTCAAGTAGAGACATCCTAAGGTACACTCTAAGTCTACTATATATACAACCTACTACTAGACTTAAGAAGCAGTACCTAACTGAAAACCCTAGAAAGACTACCTAGAGTTATCTAGGGGAACACCTACTAAATCCTACTTAGGGATTTTAACCTCTACTATCCCCTCTAGGGCTTAGACTTTACCCTAGCTTACTACTTCCTAGTAGGAAGACTAATTAATATATTAGAGAGGGAAGGAATAGAAATTGTTACCCTAAAGGGACTAATTACTTAGGAGGCAAGAGGAAGCAGTAGTATACTAGACCTATGCTTTGTATTATATTAGATTAGGAACAGGATTACAAGATATAGGGTCAACTAGGAACTAGAAGAATTATTAGACTACTTCCCGGTATAGATTAAGCTAAATATCTAAGCTAATTAGGAAAGGGAACTAGAGGAGAAGCTCAACTAGAAAGGTACTAAATAGGGCAGGATTAGGGAGGAACTAGAAAGGGACCTAAAACTAGAGGAACTCTTAACAAAGTACCTACTAAGGCTAGAGGACATTAACAAGGCAGTAGAAGAACTAATAGGAATCCTAAAACAGGTAGCTAGAAAGTATACCCTAGCAAAGAAACATTTACTATACTAGCAACTATACTGGACTAGTAAGTATATAAGGAAGGTTAAAGTAGTAAGGAAGGCTAGGAGGCAGTAGATACAAACCTATACCTAGGAAGCATAGGACAACTATAATAAAGCCTGCTAGGAAAAGAAGATCTAGATTAAGAAAGATAAGATGCAAGAATAGAGATCTATAATAGGAATAATTACAAAGAAACTAGAGGAGATATAGAGGATAGCTAAATAGGTAAGGAGGCCTAAATAGGAAAAGAATATACTACTACAATTCCTAAACATTATAGACTAACAAGGACAAATACAGACTATAATAGAAGGGAAAGTAAGAGCCCTAGGCTAATACTTCTTCTATAGAAAAGTATAAGCAGACCTATTAGACATAAAGGAGGAAGAATAAGAGACTCTACTACTAGGCATACTAAGAGACACCTAGGTCAAACCCGAAACCATTAAAAGGATCCTAAAGAAAATTCTAGGCAACAAGGCACTAGGAGAAGACAAGATCCACAATAAACTTCTAAAAGTATGCAGGAAGGGGCTAGCCCTAGCACTAGCTAATATCTTTTTATAAAGCCTAGTACTAGGACACTACCTAAGACTATTTAGGAAGTCCCTAACAGTAGTACTAAGGAAGCCCTAGAAGGAAGACTATATATAGCTTAAGGCCTACAGACTAATAGCCCTACTTAATACAATAAGCAAGGTGCTAGAGAAAATTGTCGCTAAAAGGCTAACAACCTTTACCGAGGAAAGGAACATCCTCCCTAAAGGCTAGATAGGAGGAAGAAAGAAGAGGTTAACACTAACAGCTATAGAACTAATTATAGAATAGATTAAGCATATCTAGCACTATAGTTAAAACTAGGTAGCAACCCTCCTCTCCCTTAATATCTTAGGAGCCTTTAATAATATCTCCTATAAAAGACTCCTATATATACTTAAACAGAAAGCTATACTAAACTAGATAGTCTAATTCATCTAGTCCTTCCTGTAGGAAAGATCGATATAGCTTATTCTAGGTAAATTCAAATTAGACCTAATACTAATTAAAAAGGGAATCCCTTAAGGATTAACACTCTCCCTAATCCTCTTCCTTATCTTTATAGCAGACCTACTCCTACTCCTAGAATTAAAAAACACATTAGTATTAGGGTTTATAGATGATATAAACATCCTAGCCTAGTCTAAGACAACAGAAACTAACTATAAGATCCTAGAAGAGAAGTACTAGGAGTATAAAAAATAGGTAAAGAGGCATAGTCTAACCCCGTAGTGGTTCGGTTTCCGAACCACCAAACGTATATGGTTTGGTTTCTTGGCGGCGAACCAGCTCCCTAGTTCCGGTTTGGTTTTTTCGAACTATATAGATTCCTAGTTTGAACTAGAGACTGTATTAGTTTTACTATAAGGACACTCTTATTCGACTGCCGGCCACGATTGCCGGCCATAATAGTAACTCTGTTACATTTACTACGCTCTTTTGCCGTTGCTAGGGCGTGGTTGCCGTTGCTAGGGCGTGGTTTTGCTATAAGGACACTCTTATTCGACTGCCGGCTACGATTGCCGGCTATAATAGTTACTAGGTTGTATTTACTACGCTTTATTACCGTTGCTAGGGCGTGGTTGCCGTTGCTAGGGCGTAGTTGCCGTTGCTAGGGCGTAGTTGCTGTTGCCGGGGCGTAGTTGCCGTAGTTGCGAAAGCTTACCTATATAACGTTACGTAGGCGGTAACAATTAGGGCTTCGCGACATTCTTACACTTTCAACTTCTTCCTCTATACCTACACCGACAACAACTACTACACGCTGCGCCCCCGCCCCTTTCCCTTATAATAGCAAGAGAGAAGCGCGCCGCGCGCTAAACAGAAGATAGAACTAAAGACCGCGAGTTTGTTTTGCCTAAGCGTCCAACTAAAAAGCGCAAGACTAAAGAGGAGTACTCTACGAAGAAGAATTCCGTACGAGACCGTAAGAGAAAGGACAAGATAGATAAGGATAAAAGAGCTAAGGATAAGAGAAGAAAGGCGCGGAATAAGGCATTCTATCGATAGCTAGCGCCTATAGAAAAAAGTAAAGGTTAGAATAAGAAGACAACCTAAGAGAAGGCTAAAAGGAGGAAAGAATTGCGGCTAGTTTTCGAGCGTAAAGTTCTAGCAGCGTAAGTTAATCTAGCTAGCGGCCGTAGCTAGCAGCTGTAGCCGGCAGCCGTAGCCGGCAGCTGTAGCCGGCATATTTTTCTTTAACACGTTAACTAATAGCATTTAGACCTATAGTCGCTACCTCTATCGATACGACCGATAGTAACGGAGATGTTCAGATAGCCGAGAACAACAATGCTAGAGTTCAGGATGCCGCGACAGAGCTTAATGCTACGAATAAAGGAACTGAAAAAAGCAAGGAGATACTATACGTCGATCTGGTAATAGGTGCAGTCTTAGGGCCTAACGCTATAGACGATAAGCGCTAGGAGTAGATCGAGCACAGTCAAAGAGACGAGATACTAGTAAAGGGCTAAGGCATAAGTCCTATTAATCTAGAAAATTATAGTTAAAGCTACTACGAAAAGCTAGCAAGGATTGGAATCGAGACTAGTCGTCTTTATATCCTCGATATAGAGTAGGGGTTTCTTTATTAGTATTAGAGCGAAGCCTTTACGTCTATAAAGGCAAAGTAGCTTGCGATTAATGCGATCGGGGCTGGGTATCTAGGGACGGCAGAAGTGTTACTATAGGAGGAAGGGGTATAGGTAATTATTCTATGCTCGGCATATATAGCCGGCGTTCGTAGCCGGCAGATACTAACAGTTAAATAGAAAGCGTTTCTCGAAGGCAGAGTGCTACTACTATATAAAATCTTTACTAAGGTAGAGAGGGCTTGTATCCGGAATCTAAGCTGCTAGTGGGATAGGTTAGCGTTGGAATTCTTTGAATCTCTATATAAGCCTCCGAAGGATTACCCATTTCAGCGATACGGCTTTATCTCGACTACTCCGTAGGCACCCGAAGAAGCTCGAGCGCTCTTTAAGGTCTTTACTAAGAAGCGGAAGGAGTTCGAGGATTAGGATTGGTTGATAGAGCTATTAGTTAGTCTTAGGTTTCGTAGTTAGACTCGGCCTAAGCATTTGCTTATCGAGTGTCTTATACCGAAAGAGGATAGATTGAGACTGAAAACGAGCTTAGATTCGTTAGGTACAGTAGCTCGGTTCCGTTAGTAGGAGAGAGCCGCCGTATAGAAGGCAAAATTTAGGTAGTTAGGGTAGCTAGGAAAGAAATTCTAGTGGTTAGGCTAGCTAGGGTAGCTAGGAAAAAAAAATCTAGTAGTTGGGTAGCTAGGAAACAAAAAAAAAAGGTAGCTAGCTATTTACTACCTAGCTGTTCCTAACGATACGATGCTATAAAAGAAAGGGTGTTTCTCTATAGCTACTAGTACACATCTACTACTCCTAAGTCCTTACCTTACCGTACGAAACCTCAAAACATGCCGACCGACATTGTACATATACTAGGCGCTACACTAGGAAGGGTAATAACGAGACGACAGTCGAAACAGTCTAGTATACGAGCGAGATTGCGACAACGTCGAGAGGAGGTCGCATACTTACCTTCGAGCCTATCGAGTCTTAGACTACGATTAGGGCTAGATTTATCCTCTCCGAATCCTAGTAGTAGGAATTTATTACAGGGTACTACTACCTAGTCCTTACCTTTACGGAGTCTAAGTAGAAGGTTGTTCGGAGACATAAGAACATCGAGTATCAACCCGGAAATCTTCGAAAAGGCTAGCTAGGCGTATCTTTAGAAACCCGAGTATATAGAGTAGTTCAATCAATAGGTCTATAAGATATAGTTCCCTTTATACTTACGTTCGAAGGAGTGTAAACTCCGGAAGTACTCGATGCGATAGGGGAGTAAGGAGCGAACGGACACATTCTAGAAGTTCTTTACAGAGGGGGCATTATACCGTTATACGACTTCTCGACTTAAAGGTTAACTAGTAATTGTCTATAACTTCTGCGGTTCAATCTTAAAACACCCGAAACTAGGGGATAGGAACTCATCGCCTACGAACTATCTCTATTCTAAACGGTATCGGGAATCTTAAGGAGAGAGGAGAGTTGATGTAGATACAGCGTTCTAAAAAGAGGTATATCTTCTAAAATGCCGGCTACAGCTGCCGGCTATAGCTGCCGGCTATAGATTCCGGCTACCTAAATCAACCGTAGAGATCTAGCTAATTATTATAGGCTACGCTTAAGGAAGCTTTAGGATTGAAGGCTACCGATTTCTCCCTTAAAGACTTTAAGCAACTAGCAAACGAAATGCTAGCTATAAACGGTCTTCCGGAAGACTTCTACGAAAGGGAGTCTATATAGAAGATATACCTATATCTTATAAACTACCCTCCCCCATTTCTCGGCGCGACAACCTAGCGTGTTATGTTCGAAAAGAACAAAGAGGCTACGTTAGACGACATTCGGGAGATCCTCCGTAATACTCGCCGAGTAGCTATTACTATCGATAGCTAGTTAAGCCGGACTATAAGAGCCTCCTTCCTCTCGATTATGCTATACTTTATCAATTCGGATTAGAAACTCTAGGAACTCATAATCGGATTCCCTGAAATTCTAGGTTCCTATACTAGTAAGGACATAGCGAAGCTTGTCTATGCGGCAATAGACAGGGTTAGCGTAATAACGAAACTAATCTCGATTACTGCGGACAACGCTAGTAATAATCGAACATTGTATAAGGCGTTGTATATACAATTTACTCGCATATGTCTTTGAAATCACTAATTGTATCGATAGGGTCGAGTACGTAGAGGAGATTATAAGGTCTATAATCTAGCTTAATCTTCCGAATGTTAAGCTCGCTACGATTCCGGATACGTACGACAATACGCACGATAATGACGATAAAGAGGAGCCTATTAATAGCCCTAGCCTTATTGAATCGGAGCCGACGTCGTTGCTAGTTGCATCCCTATAGAAGTTTCCCTACCTCGCTTATATAGTTCAAATCGCGATCCGAGCCCTCTTTGAGACGCTTAAAATTGCACTATTAAACGACGACCAACAGAAGATCCTAGATAAGGATAAAGCAAAGTCGAAAGTCGAGAAACTCATTACAGCAATAAGACGGGATAAGGCAGAGAGCCTCGCTCTCGTTTTGTATAAGGTATAACTTTTGTCCGTAGCCGGCACCTATAGCCGGCAACCTAGTATAGTTCTAACTCTTTTTCTCTAGCTTCGTCGTCTAATAATATATACGAACTCGAGCTTATAGAGATATAACCGATTCGAGGCTATTTAAAAGAACCTAATCGAGCGCCCTAAAACCGATACCTAGAATATCGTATAGAATAAGCGATAGCAAAAGCGGCCTCCTTAGCGCCTACTCCGTTTTACCTAAGATATTAAGACCCGGTTCGATTCGACTTTCTATATAGTTACGAGGGGATATACTTTACGTACCGCTCTCGAGATCTATTAGAGTTCCGAGGGTATTGAGTAGCTCGGCCTTACCGCCGCCGAATAGCGCCAAGCAGAGTATCTCGTCGATATTAGTAAGCATTACGCGAAGGTTACTGCTACGATTGGAAGAACCCGAGGACCGACGATCTACCTTGTCTTTGCGTACTACAACTAGCTCTTTAACGAGCTCGAGGAAACCGTAGCTAAGCTAGCTAGGAAGAGCGTTCCCTAGAAAGTAGCTATAACGAAAGCTATAGACACCTCCTATACTAAGTTGCATAAATATTATAGTGCTACCTTTAACTCGTTCGGGGATATCTATAGCGTTGCGTGCTTGCTTAACCCGGTAGAAAAGGATATATACTAGTAGAGGCCGGAATAGAAGGCGGACGAGGTATAGCCGAAGCATTACTAGACTATTCTAGAAAAGATGTTCTACGAGCGTCGGAAAGAAACTAGTCTAAATGCAGCTCCTATAAAGAAAAAGAAGGTTTAGAAGGCTCCGACATTATACCTGTTTCGTAGGTAGGAAGTAGAGGCAGAAGAGGAAGTAACTACTAAAGTAAATAAAGAAGAGTTCGATCTCTATCGGCGCGCGAGTAAGTACAAACCCGTAGGCTCGGAAAGAGGGCTAATAATCTCTAGATCTTACCGGTCTTCTAGACGAATTCGGAGACGATATTCTCGCTATATAGCAGCGGTTAGAGCCTAAGTTTCTAACGATAGCGTCGGTCGCTTAGGACGTCCTCGCTATCCCGAGCGCAGGCATAGGCTATAAGAGGTCTTTTAGTATCGCTCGTTACTAGGGCCGCTTTAATCGAATATACTCGCCTACTACCTTCGAATCTATTATAGTATTCCGATACTATCTCCTCTACTAGAATCGCTAAGGTAGGTTACTAAAGATTATACTAAAGGAGTTAATCGAGGAATTAGAAAACCTTAAGATCGAAGAAACCTAGGAGCGCGAAGAGAATGCGAAATTTAGTCTAAGCGAAACCCTAATTAGCGATAACGAAGAGGAGGAGGGCGGAGGTAGAAGGCGATACCGGGTCGAGAAGCGGAAACGTATATAGGCTTAGAGCAGCTTCAAGGAGACGAAGCGTTTACGTATAAGGTAATATAGCCGGCGTATATAGCCGGCATATATCCGAAATGTGTTTCGAATTCCTAGGACCTAAACAGACTAGTTGCTATAGCAACCGACCCCGCTTACCTACGGACTATTTCTAATTCTCTGTTCGCTCTTCCTCTCCTTCTTCCCTTTCCCTATATTCTTAAAGACAAACATGCCTTAAGGATTCGGCTCTTCGGGCCTTCCTAAGCCGGCTGCCTCCCCTTCCTTAAGCTACTATCCTTTATTCGAATCTAACGATAACTTAATAAGGCGGTTTAATAGAAGACTATTTGTTCTAGAAGGCAAGAAGCATTAATGTCTCCTTACGATTATATGCTTATTAATTTCTAGGTCCTACCGATATGCCCTCGTCGCCTAAACGCGCAGATAAATATCTTTAGAGGCTAAAGGGCAAGGGTAAAGCAAGCTAAGTATAGGGAGACCGTAGCGAGAACGAGATATCGGAAGAGTAAGGCTCTCCGTAGTATATACGAAGGAAGGGGGTTCCTCGGAAAACAGTACCGAAAAACAAGAAGGCTATAGGTAGATAGGAGAAGGCTAAAAAGAGTAGGCGGACAAAGACTATCGCGAAGAAAAGTTATCTTTCTATTAAAAGAAAGGGAACAAGGCAGGACTCAACGATAAAGAAGCGGCGCTTCAAACTAGGTACTATTGCCCTTCGCTAGATCCGGCTTTTCTAAAACAAAAGAGGGACCGAGCTTTTAATCCCTAAGACTCCCTTCTAGCGACTCGTCCGAGAAATTATATTAGATTTTCGGTCTAGTATGCGATTTACGGCTAAGGCGATTAGTGCTCTTTAGGAAGCTACGGAGGTATTTCTCGTAACCGAGCTTAAGCTTTCAAACCTCCTTGCTATCTATACGAAGCGGGTTACTCTTTAAAATAAAGATATATAGCTTCTAGCTAAAATTCGGCGTCGGTTTACAGCGGATTAGTTGGAAATTGTATTTAGTCGTTAGATTAACCTAGGAGGAGGCCCATTTTCGCATCGTTTTGCCGGCTATAGGTGCCGGCCATATTTCTAATTTTATCTCCGCGCCGTCCCTAAATCTAAGGTACGAAGTAGAAACCTAGCGCTCTATATTTACCCGGCTATTACAGAGACGAGCTACATTTAGATTAGTTTCTTCGCATATCGCGACCTAGCGGGTAGTAAGCGAAAGGGCGATAGAACGTTTATAATACGTCTCTATTTAGACTTAAAACACAAAGGTCCTAAGGAGCCCTAGCATCCTAACTATAAGGAGATTCTTTAGTATTAGCACTTTAATCCTCTATACTACGAGGCAGATAGTAAGCCTACGAGAGAGAAACTTTAACGAGAAATTCTCTATAATGCGTAGCGCTATTGTATAGCTATAGATACGCACCAAGTCCGGCAACTCGAAGAAGAATTAAGACAGCGTATTAGCGACCGAGGAGGAGATCGATAGTATACTAGTAGAGTCGAGGTCTTATAAGCGAAGCATAAGATAATATAGGCTCTTAGTCGTATAGAGTAACGTACTATATAAATAACTAGGCGTGCTACTCTTATTTACTTACGACCTATATCCTAGGATGCTCTTCTCGTACTTTTTATACTCTTTTCTAATACCTTACCTATAAGCGCTCCGCGACAACCGAGTAAATATAAGCTGTCGGGTTTCCGCTCGGTACCTTAGCCTTCGAGATACGGCGGAGTTGATTCTCTATAATACGTAGCGCTATTGCATAGCTACAGATGCGCACTAAGTCCGGCAACTCGAAGAAGAATTGAGACAGCGTATTAGCGACCGAGGAGGAGATCGATAGTATACTAGTAGAGTCGAGGTCTTATAAGCGAAGTTCAAGATAATATAGGCTCTTAGTCGTATAGAGTAACGTACTATATAAATAACTAGGCGTGCTACTCTTATTCACTTACGACCTATATCCTAGGATACTCTTCTCGTACTTTTTATACTCTTTTCTAATACCTCACCTATAAGCGCTCCGCGACAACCGAGTGAATATAAGCTGTAGGGTTTCCGCTCGGTACCTTAGCCTCCGAGATAGGGCGGAGTTGAATTTAGAGCGATAGTCGGCACCCGTAGCCGGCATATAGAGACGGTAGTAGGCCTTTTTCTGCTAAATAACTAGCTTGTTTAGTATAGCCTACCTGATATTTCTTATATTTACTAGCAATAGGCCTAGGTTACTTATAAGATTACTATAGCTAGTAAAGGCATTACTAAAGAATATCTATACTATAGTAGGATACTATTATCACGCCGGCTATTTATTAAAAGGAGGCTTTCGCCTATTACTATGCCGGCTATATATGCCGGCTATATTTTAAAGTCTGCCGTACCTGCCTTTTTTAGCCGTACCTGCCTTCTTTCCTTGCTCTAACGTTACTATAATATAGGCTTGCGCGAAGCTCACTCTGTTGCCTAGCGATACCGCGACACTACCTCTCTCGCTATATTCAACCTTCGTATCGATACCTATACCTCTACGCTTTATATCTACTATCTCCGCAATACCCTCGCTCCGCGCGCGCCTTCGTACACCTTCGTAACGCACTTTTTTCCTTAATTCGACGACTTTTATAATAGCGAATCCACTTAACTAAGTTACGACGCCTCGCAAGAAGGGACCTACTGCTTCTGCGGGTCGTAATAAGATCGGAAATAAAGGAACGAGCATAGTATATTAACGCAAGATAGCTACTGCTACTGCCGCTAGCTCCGGTGCTAGAAAGGGCGTCGCGAGCAAGGCTCCGCGTAAGATAACGGCGGGCAAGGCTCCACGTAAGACGACAACTAGCGCTTCTACTACTAGTAGCAATCGTGCGAAGCGTCGATAGCGCCTAGGAAGTAAGTCCTATTTGTAGCCGGCAGCGTAGCCGGTAGCGTAGCCGGCAGCGTAGCCGGCATTCTTACTGTCTTTTTACTAATCCTTCTTTAGCCGTAGCCCTCCGTAAGATTCGGCAGTATTAGAAGAGTTCTAAGCTCCTAATCCGCAAAACTCCTTTCTAACGACTTGTTCGCGAAATTGCCTAGGATTATAGAATAGACCTTCGCTTCCAAGCCTCCGCGATAGGCGCCCTTTAAGAGGCTATAGAAGCCTACCTGGTTCGTATCTTCGAATGTATATTTCTCTTCTACCTCTTTTCGGACTATACTAATACTATTTTAGCGGTCAACCTTATAGCTATCTACGCGAAGCGTATAACGATTATAGACAAGGATTTCAAAGCACTCGATTAGATCCTAAAAGGCTAGAATATCTACATTCGAGATAGTAGTAGATAGGATAGATATACTAGTAGGAAGGATGTTCGTAGTGTCGTCTACAAGCTTTTCTATATGCGAAATAAGCCGCTATTATACGGCGCTGCATACCGCGCTCTAAATACTCTCTAAGCATATATACATAGTATAGTATGCTTTATTGGCCGTACGGAATGGAAGTCTCTTAAAATCCCGTTAGTACTAAGGAGTAAAAAGGCCGGCTACGCTGCCGGCTACGCTGCCGGCTACGCTGCTAGCTACGCTGCTAGGTTTTTTAAAGAACTAAAAGAAGATAGACATTCCGGTTGATTTGTATTAGTTTAGATTTTTATAAAAAGAAAATAGGGAAAAATAAGGAAGGTTGAAGAGCCTAATAGTTATAGTTATAGGCACTATCCCTGTTTTCTAGAGCATATTATACACCTGCCTTCGCAACTCTACCTAATACTCCCTCTAAATATCCTTATACTCTACTTATTGGAAATTCAATTGGGTACCTAGACCTGTAGCTGCCTCTATATCTTTCACTATCTTCTACAGGTTAAAGGCCTCTTCTATAGCAGCCTCTACCTCCTTATGCAATACGAAGTCACTACCTGCCCTACCCTTTATATCTCCTAAATAACTAAGAGTTCTAAGGAACGAACTAGCATTCGGCCTTAGTATAGCGAGTAACTAGTGGAACGTTCTACAGAGCTGCCTTATAGCTCTTTTATATACTATGCCGATACCGAGGGAGGAGCTATCCTAGTACTTAATGTTGTCGAATAGTTCGGTAGGAAAGTGCATAAACTTCTTAAGGAGGAGGACTTCTAGGGAAATCGATGAGTTCTGCCTAGATCTAGATAAAGACATTCTGCTAAGCAGTTAGGGAATTGAACCGTAAACGAAAGGATGAAATTCATACCTAAAGAGTGCAGTTTCCGAACTGAACTATAATGCCTTATATGTGTATGTGTGCTTTTGATTAGTTAGTGCCCTTAGCTAATTGTCTATAGATTTGAGGTTATATAAGTACCTTCATATAACTACGTAGCCTAAGTAGGATTCGAAAATTCTATAAGTACTAAGGACTAAAAATGCCGGCTACGCTGCCGGCTACACTGCTAAGTCTTACAAAGGGCTTGCTTGAAGCTACGTATACATTCGTACACTTCTTAAAAACCGATAAATTATATGGTTCGAACTAGCTACTTATATAGTTGCTTAGCAAACCAACCCAAACTAAACTAGAGTTTCGGCTTGGCAAACCAAACTAAACCAACCCGAACCACTGCGGGGTCTAGTGCCGCATAGAGCAAAATTCGCCCTAGAAAAGTACTAGCTTATCTACTTTAGTAAGGCTAAATCAACCTACAATATAAAGCAATTAATTACTATCTAAGGCTTTGAAACCCAACTATTAGCAGAGCTTAGGGTACTAGGGATCTAGCTAGATCCAAAACTGAATTAGGGACTACAAGTAAAGAAGGCAAAGCAGAGGGCAGATGCTAATATACAATCTATTAATAGACTTATAGCCTCTATATAGGGGGCTATATTCGAGAAAGCCAAAGTTATATACAAAGCAATTGTCAAGCTAGCAATGCTATATAGAGCACAGATATAGACAGCCTAGGAGAAAACACTAAGGAGGATTAAGCAACTAGTTAGCAGGTCCTAAACCCAAAGCCTAAAGAAAATCCTAGGAGCATACAAAACTATACTAATAAGGGTAGTAGAAATGGAATTAGGGATCCCACTAGTCAAACAATACTTTAAGGGACTAAGACACTAATATACGGCAAAGATAATAGAATACCTAGTCTAACAGACTATCTAAAAGGCACTAGATAAGATAAAAGTATAGTGCATTAGGACTAGGAGGCGAGATAGACTACAAATAACTCCCTAGAAAGTCAAAGACCTAGAGCAATATAGAGTCTTAATAAGAGAAATGCTAGAGAAAGAGCTTTAGGGACTAAATATAAGGCCAAAGGAAGACAAGCTAAAGGGAGAGAAACAAAGCCTAGTAGAGTCAATTGCTAGATACCTATAGGAGTAGGAATAGAACAAAACACAAGTTAGACTAGGAACCCTAAAGGCACTAATTAAATTTGGTTAATATAACTACTAGCTCTATAAGGACCTAAACAGGGCCGAGGCAAGCCTAGCTATCTAAATCAGATCTAAATACATTAGACTCAGGTCTTACCTGTTTAGAAGAAACGTCCTAGGAATTGATTCAATTGAAAGCAGAGCGTACTAATATAGCTACTAATCTCAGAACCCTAAGTATATACTGCTAGTCTACCCTTAGTAGTTAGAAGGTAGAAGTAATTGGAGACTAAAAGCAAGGGAAAGGGAATACGACAAGCTAATCTAGAGCAAAGAAGACCTAAAGAGGATAGTAAAGTAGATTATTAAATAGGGATTTGTACAACAATTCGCACTAGTAAGGGAAACTAAGGAGTAAATAAGAAGGAGGGAAGAAGAGGGGGAAAGAAGGGCAGGGCAGTAGGCAAGGTAGTTAGAGGGTAACAACTATAATACTAGTATACCCTAGAGGAAGGAAAACAAGGAAACGAGGAAGATCAACACTTATAAATAGGACAGGAGGGAGGTTTTTACTAACTAAGTTGGTTTCCTACCTAAACCAATACATAGAAACAGACCTGCATAGGCCGAAAGGCACTACAACAGGCAAATGAAATATCTATCTATCTATCTATATTATACCCGAAGAACGGGACCTATACGTACTATTCTATTAGAACAACCGTACCAATTATTAAGCAAGGCCTTCTATACGGCCTATTATACTAAGTTAAGCATATTAGACCGATACTCGCTAATTCCGCTATATCCGTATCTTAAGGGCCTATAATATATTATCGGTGCTACCCCTTATTGCAATAGCCGGCTTATTACGAAGCAATAACAACCGTAGCGCCGCTAGTAGCGCTAGCAACGACAACGCTAGTAGCACAGTGCCTGCTAAAGTGCCTACTAAAGTGCCCCCTACTGAGGTGCCTACTAAAGAGCCTGCTACTAGGCCTGCCGAAGAACCTATAGTTCTAGGTAACGACCTAGAGTTGCCTGTTAACGACATACTTAACAATATTGTTAATCGACGATATAGCTAACTAGCCTTTAGGCCCTAGCTAGTAGCGAGACTTTAAGAAGCTACCTAAAACAGGCTCGCTACTCTACGTTAAGAACAATAGCTAAAGGACAATCTCCTCGAAATTCGCCGCCTTTAGGAGGCCCTAACAACTAACACTAAGCCGATAGCAGGGCCTTCCTTACTATCAGTCCTAGTCTAGAAGAAGGATGCTAAACTTAAGGACTGCACCGTGTTTAATAGCTCTAGTCGGAAGCAATATAATAACTATATTCGTAACTGTAAGCTTAACTAGCGTAATGCACCGAGAGCGCTACTAGATAACTATTCCTTAGTTGTCTATACTATGCAGTATATTAATAGCGACCTAAAGCGTACGTAGGATAACTATTTCGACTCCCTTAACGATTAGACCGCTGTTTAGTAGAAAACCTATAAGACTATTATACTAGACACCCTTAGAAACCCTATACTAAGGCAACAACACGCCTAAGACTAATACCTACGTACTAAACAAAAGGCCGACTAAACCTCTCGATCCTTCGAGGCTTATCTAAAGACCCTTAAGGACGATTTGCTACCTAAAACCGACTCTATCTAGATATCTAAGATACGACCTAAACTAAGATAGGAACTAGTCCTTAAATTAGACCGCCGCCGTATATTTAAATAGGCCAACCTTATACGCATTTAGTTTATAGTTGAAGTCGAAACTACAGAGCGTATAGTATAGCTATAGCAACGGTTAGAATCTAAGATACGACTATCTACCTATCGTAGCCGAGGAGGCAACAATTAAGGTTTATATTAGAACAACACTAGTGCTAACAATAGAGGTAGCAACAATAACGACCGTAGGAGAAGCCGTAGCCGACGGCTATATAGAGGAGGCCGTAATAGGGGCCGTAGAAGGGGCTCGTATCCCTATAGTACTAATCGCTCGGCTAATAATAGCGGTAATAGCTATAGCAATCCCCTAACCGGGTTGAAGTGCTTTAACTGTAATAGTACTAGCTATCTACTAGGCTAATGCGACAAACCTAAGGACTAAGCCCGAATCGACCGTGCTACCGCTAAGTACCGTAAGCACCTTTTAGCCGCTAATACTACCCCTATCGGTCCTTCGAAAAAAGAATAAGCGCCGTACTAACTGTTAGCCTTATACGGCGTAAGACTATCGACATTATACTAGCCATTATACGTACCTATCTCGTATCGGACACGTATAGGACTAACTATAAGACTAAGGTTATACTAGACCTAGGAAATTCAGTTAGTGCCTTTATTAGCTATCGCCTAGCTAAGCAATTAGACCTTCGACAACTGCCTAGGACTAACCTACTAACCCTTGCTTAGTTTAATAACGCTCGGCACTTAACCTACGGAGCCTACTATATCTATATAGCCCTAAGAGACGACCTCGGCAATAAGCGCCTACTAAACTTTACTGCCTACGTAGTAGATATAGACAGCCTCCTATCTAAGATTGTTATTAGTAACCCTATTCTTAAGTACTATACTATAGTTATAGACTTAGGCAGTTAATAGTAGCGATTTGGAATCGCTAGGAAAGAGGACATTAAATATATTAATATTAGCGAGTGCCCTAATAATATTAGGGTCCTATTTATTAGCAACCTAACCCTAGCTAATCCGACGGCCGACCTGCTCGGTAGTAATAACGATAAACTAGTGCCCCCTAATAGCATAGATCCTAAACAACTTAAGCGTATACTAGAACCTATTCGAGAGACCTACATTAATATGTTTAAATACTACCTAGCATCGACATTGCCTATATTTAAAGAGACGGATTATAAGATTGATATTATAGAGGGCAAGGAGGTTCCTTTTAGCCCTCTCTATAACCTTAGCGAACGAGAGCTTGCTATATTACGTAAGTACCTAGAGGAAAACCTAGCTAATAGTCGAATTCGGTACAGCAATAGCCCTACTAGTGCACCTATCCTGTTCGTACTAAAGAAAGATAGTAGCCTGCGTCTATATATCGACTATCGTAGGCTTAATACTATTACTATTAAAGACCGCTATCTACTTCCTCTTATTAATAAGACCCTCGATCGCCTTTTAGGTGCCTACTACTATACTATACTAGACATTAAGGATACGTACTATCGTATCTGCATTCGTAAGGGCGACGAATAGAAAACAGCCTTCCGTACTCGCTATAGCTATTTCGAATACTTAGTTATACTATTTAGCCTAGCTAATACCCCTATAACATTTTAGTCCTATATTAATCGGGCCCTTTCGGGTCTATTAGACTATCTCTGTATAGTTTACCTAGATAACATCCTAGTCTACACCTATTTACCTACCATTGCAGAGCACTAGGCTATAGTGCGTAAGGTGCTCGACCGCTTGCGGGCCTATAGCCTATATTGCAAGCCTTCTAAATGCACCTTTACTACTAAAGAGGTGTCCTTCCTTAGCTTCCTCGTATTAACCGAGGGTGTTAAGGCTGATCCTAATCGGATTAAGACTATTACTAAGTAGCTAATACCTACTAGTATTAAAGAGCTTTAATCGTTCCTCGGCTTTGCTAATTTCTACCGTCGCTTTATTAAGGGCTATTTACGGTATGTAATGCCCCTAACTAAGCTTACTAAAACTAAGGCTAACCCTACTAGAGAATTCAAATAGACTAACAGAGCGCAAGCCGCTTTTAACGGTCTAAAGCAACGCTTTACTAAAGTCCCCTTGTTGCACTATTTCGTGCTAAGCAAACAGATCCGAATTAAGACTAACGCTTTACAGTTCGCTATATTAGCTGTTATGTTACAGCGGGCTAATAACACCTACTAGCACCCGATTGCCTTCTTCTCGAGGAAGATAATTAATACTAAACGTCGCTACGAGACCTACGAGCAAGAGCTCTTAGCTATTGTCGAGGCCTTTAAGTATTAGAGGCATTACCTCGATAGGGCCTAATATACGATACAGGTCTATATAGACCACAACAACCTCCGTAGTATTACTAAGGTTACTAGAGTTATAGGTCGATAGGCTAGATAGGCCGTCTACCTCGCTAGGTTTGATTTTAATATATTATATCGGCTAGGCGTAAGTAACCCTGCTAATAGCCTATCGAGGCGACCTAATCACGACAGCGGGACTTAGCAATCTACTAATTTATCGTTTCTAACCCTACAGCACAAGATTGCCATAGCCCGCATTATTAACAAGTAAGCGCAGGATAAGCGGCCTACCGGACTCCGCGACGGCCTAAAGCATGTTAATGCTCCTACTATATTAACAGTGCGTATTAAGGACACAGACAGGAGAAGTTATAATAACTCCCTAGTCGATATCGCTATATATAGTAATAGCGATAGTACTGCTATAGTTAATCCGGCTGCTAGTGCTACTAGATGTATATAGTGCGTACTACGTAAGACAGCGAGGGTGCTATTAAGCGAACTTACAGAAGGGGATAGACGAGCGTTTATAGATAAGCTGTTATATACTTAGCAAAGGGACGCTTTTGCTACTACTCGTATAGATTAGCTTAGAAGTGGCCGTAAGACTAGATCTAGTAAGAATTAGTCGATTGATGCTAATAGCTATTTGCGCTATAAGGGCAGGCTCTATGTCCCTACCGAGCATTCGATCCGATAAGAGCTTCTTAAGCGATACTATAATAGTAAGCTTGCCGGTTACTATAGTATAGAGAGGTCGCACGAGCTACTATCGCGCATATACTACTAGCTAAATAGTAAGCGGGATATAAAGGACTACGTAAATACGTATACTATATATTAACGTATTAAGGCACTAAAGCATTAGCCTTTTAGCGAGTTGTCCTTATTGCTAATCCCTTATAAGCTATTTATAGAGCTTATAATAGATTTTATTATAGGTCTTCCCCCTACTAAGCGAAGAGGAAGCAAAGACATCTTTAACGCTATCCTAGTCGTTATAGACTAGTTTACTAAGGGCGCTCGATACATCCCGGCGCGGAAAGATTAGACTGCTATTAATATAGTAGAAGCGCTATAGAACAATATCTTCTGTACCTATTAGGGGACCCCTAAAGGGATAGTCTCTAACCGAGGCTCGACATTTATATCTTATTATTAGAGTAAGATTTGCCTATAGCTAAGACTTAAGCATCGCCTGTCTATAGTATTCTATCTACAAACAGATAGTTAGACCGAAAGGCAGAATACTACGCTGCAGTAGTACCTGCGCAGCTATATTAATAAGAACCCTAATAACTAGGTCGACCTCCTATAACTAGCCGAATTTGTATATAATAATAGCGTGCATTTATTAACCAAGGTTTCACTATATATAGCTATAATAGGCTAAAACGCTACCTTACTACAAGACCTATTTACCTCGCTCGAGGCCGAGCGTAAGGAAAGGGAAGCGCGTTAAGCCCCTAAAATACTAGCGGCTATCGAGAGGGTTTAAAAGATGCGAGAGATTTACGCTAAGATAGCTAACAAACTAGCGAAGGCCTAGGCCTATTAGAAGGCCTATTACGACAAACACTATATACCGATAACCTTTAAGCAAGGCGACATAGTTATGCTAAGCACTAAGAACCTCCGTATCCGTAAGCACCTGTCCCCTAATAGCAAAACAAGGCCTAAGCTCGTACTAAGATACATTAGTCTATTCCGCATTCGAGAAGTTAAGGGCTCCTCCGCATAGGCCTATTAGTTGTAGCTCCCTCCTTATTATACTATCTATAATACCTTCTATATATCCCTCCTTAAGCTATATTACCTACGCGAGGGGGATGAAGCCCCTACTAAATACGAAGACATACTAGCGGATAGTAAAGAGCTGTAGTCTATAGAACGTATTCTAAAGTACCGGACTAGGCAAGGCAAAAAGGAGTACCTCCTAAGATAGCAAGGCTATTCGCCTAAATAGGACTCGTAGGAAGATAAAGCCTCTTTTAAAGATATAACTAAGTTATTAGATAAGTATTAGACTAGTATAAAGAACAAGAAGAAGGCTAAGGGCCTATAATGTCGCCTAGGAATAATACTACCCCTAGGGTGCTATTAGCTAACTAATTAGAGGCCGGCAAACTAGGATAATAAGACTATACTACTATAGTAAACGCGCACCGAGTGTTAATAAGCGCGCTATAACGCGTTAACTATCCGCTACTCTTTTAGGAAACTATCTCTCTACTAACGCGCCCTATAAGGCCCTTCTTCTAGTATTTAGGTCCCCCTCTTATTCCCTTATTCTATTAAGGCCTCGAGGTCTAGGCAATCGGCGAGGACGGCGCGGCCGGCGCGGCTATATTAGTAATAGTATTGCGGAGTATATTGCTATTAAGAAAGGAAGGATATAGCTATATTAGTAACGGTGTTACTAAGTTATTATTAGTTAAAGAAGGAAATTAAAACAAGGTAAAGTTAGCGCTAAGACGACTAGCGCCGCTATTATTAACATTACTTACTATTATCGCTGCGCCTATAAGACATAACCTTACCTATACTACGAGCCTAACGCACCTTTAATTAAAACTTTAATTAAAACTTTAATTAAAACTTTAAGCCGCCTAAAAGATTAAGCGACTAATAGACTAACTAACTAAGGGCAAAACTATAGAGCTAAGCTAGCCGGGGTCGATCTTGCGGATAATAGGTTACTCCTCGATCTATCTAACCCTTTAAGCGAGGCGAACCTCTACTACTGCACTTATAATAGCCTTTACCTATAGAAACTAGACGAGCTGTGTTTTTTCGGAAAAGATAAGATAAGATTAACAATTAAAGGCTACTAAACCTAGCTAATTAGGGCTAGCGAAACTACGAACAATAAGAATAATAACCCTCGGAAGTAGACAACCCTCGGAAGCGGACATTGCTAGGTCTTTTAAAAGTAGACGCAAAGAACTCGATACGATATTACTTAGAACGGAGGCAGGGCTGCAATACCTCGTACGTCTATCTATTATAGTAGGGAAGACGCGCTCGTATTGTAATTAGTCGATAGTTCTCAATTCTTATAGATATATATTACCTTATTATATATAAGGATAGCGCAGTTAGAGTTAGACATTGTATTAAAAGTGAGGTTTAATATAGTTACATAATTAGGTAACTAAGTGTTTAATTTAGCGCGGGCTAAGTAGCTTATTAGACCTGCTAAGTTAGCGGTAATAGAGATTAGATAGGAACATAGATAGGCTACGAGGGCGCGGCCTTTAGAAGGGAAGCGTATGTTAGAGCTAAAGAGGCTACACGTAATTGGCATGTAATCCGGCCGAGTAAAGCTAGGGTCTTAGTGCCTTAGGCAGGGCTTAGCGCTTGGCGTTAGGCTAACTAGCCTGCCTTCCTCCCTCTCCTCTTAGATCTCTATCGAATACTACCTATATCTACGACTACCCTATCTACCTGCTAACATACCCTTCTTACAATAAATTAAGGCCGACGGTTACTAGATAGACAGTCTATCTACTAATAAGTTTATAAAGCTGTTTACTTATACTATATATAGTAAGACCGAAGAAGAATTTAATAGCAACGCTGCAAAGCTAGACAACGTCTATCCTATATTTAAGGCCTATTTCTATAAGAACTAGTAGCACTATAAGACGAGAATAGTTAACTTCTAGACTAACTAAGTGCTTTACTTCGGCTATAAGACAATCTTACGAGTCGAGTCCTACTATAGACGTATTAGCTCTAGCTTAACTATAGTAGCCGATACGATATCTTTACGCTCTTCGAGTCGCTTCTTAATTAGTAGTAAGAAGGTTACGACCGCCGCCGTGCCGCTATAGCGGACAACCTAAAGAGGTATAGCAAACTACTAACTAGACCCTTCTACGCTAGTATCTCGCGAGTTATTAGTAATTACTGCCTTTTCGAAGTAGCTAAGCTATATAGACGTACTATCGCCCTTCTAAGAACTACAACTAACGACAATAGCAACGAGATTAAGCATTTAGCCTTCTCGTATAGCTATATACGGTGCCGCTGTAACGACTACTTAACTAAGACCTATAGTTATCTATGCCTCTACGAGATTATAAAGATAGTTAAGACAGAAGGAAGCCGTATAGTACTATTGCCTCGTTACTTCTACGAGTACTAGTTAGTCGACTTTAGTAAACGACTGCTACGCCTATAAGAGCCGAAGGTTATATTTAGCAACCGCAAACCTATAACCGGCGGAGCTACTTTGTATAGCACTAAGCGTATAGCAACGGCTCGAGAATTAGACGATTTAAATACGTTACGAAAACTTTTTTTCTAATCGCGTCGATCCTATCGATCCTGTCGATCCTAAGCGATCCTAAGCGATCCTAAGCGATCCTAAGCGACCGAGTCGCGACCCGACTCGCGCCCGGATCGCTTAGGATTAATAGGATCGACGCGATCGACGCGATCGACGCGATCGATAGGATCGATAGGGTGAATTTTTATATATATAGGATCGCTCTAGGTCGCTCGTAGTCGCAGTCGTTAGTAGTGTTTATACTATTCGTATAGTGCTATATTAATACTTATCGACTCGTCGACTCGGTCGTATTAGTCGACTCGGTCTAAACTAGAATATACTAGTAGTACTACAGTTTCAAGTGTATTACTGTTATATTAACCGTCGTTACTATATGTCGCTATATCCTGTCTTATACGTTCTCTATAAACTATAAAATCATTCTTCGCCGCCTTAGTATTATTATCCTCTATATTTCGGAGGTGCGATTTCTATACACTCTATACGGCACGTTGCCTTTTTATTACTCGCCCGTAAGCCTTTATAGCTCGCATTTCCTTATCCTCCTATTCCTCGTCGTAAATTGTGTTATACGTCTCGAAATCAACTGTACTATTAATATAGCGAGTCCTATACGGGGCGCCTTCGTCTATAGGCACGGCGTACAATGTGTAATAGACTAGTAGTAGGCTATACACCCGTCGCCCTTTAAGTCTACTATAGTACGGTAAAAGACGCCGTAGCCGGATTATCGTTAGACTATACGCATCCTTGTACTCGCTCTTGTCGTTAATATAGTCGTAAAGCTTAACAAAAACGCCTATAACGGGCCTCCGTTTCGTCCTAAGCCCCTTCCTATATTTGATTCCTATTTCTATATTAATCGAGATTACGTACTTCAGTTAAGCTAGTAGGCGACCGCCGAATCGAACCGCTAATTTATTAGGTGTTTCTATACAATTGACGTTGTATTCCTATACCTATATAAAATCATAACGTCTGTTGCCGTAGAGCCCCTCCTAGTTTAGCATACATCTCGCGAAGTCGGCTACTACTGCGTTAGGATATTCTACATCCTTACCCGTAGGCTTCTAGCATCGGATTCTACCGTAGAAGCAGATCTCTATATCTAGGACGTATGTATAGTCCGTTACGATGTCGTTAGGGTCGGCTACGGTGCTTAATGCGCTATTCTTATCGTAGGCACCCTATTACCGTACGAATACCGCAATCGCTTATTAGAAGTCGCGACCTAAGTTCTCTTCTATTATAGCTATAGCCTCCCTTATCGTAATCTACTTAACCGATTTCTTTCCGTCCCTCTATTTCTCGGGCTAGTATCCTAGGATGTCCTCTACTAGCCGTGCTATAGTTAGCATTATTAGCTATTACGTATACTCCTTAACAGTGCGAGCATTTATAGGGATTGCTATATATTCTTTGTCGTCTTCGGCCTACATATTCAATCTGTTAGCATCGCTATCTAGTATACTTTCTTCCTAGCTAGGCTTCTTATTTGTTAGCCGAAATGCAAGCTTTAGTAGTTTATAGTGTTTATGCTCGAAATAGCTAGTATTTAAGTCTAGAAGATTGCCGAACGTCTCAATACAGCTCGGGGCATGTATTATACCGTAGAATTTCGGTATATTGAAGTGCCCTTCTATTTGTGTTATTATTAGCTCGTTAGCTTCGTCGTCCTTATCTATTGTAACCGCATCGTCGTTATTTAGGTCGTTCGTTCTTCGCGTAGTAGCCTTCGCCTCCCGCTAGGCCCTCTTCTATACCTTTGTTACCCTATATAGGCGAAACACATTCTTCTATTCGTTTATCCGGTGCAATGCTATCCTAAGATACTTAACTGTTTCGTCGTTATAGTATCTATACATCGCTAGAACGGTAAAGTCTACTAGTGTACGTAGAAATCTTATCGCCTACGGTTAACGGACCTCTTCGAGTAGTAGTATAAATACAACTAATAAGACTCGTAGGACGCTTTGCTACTCTTAGCCTGTCTACTGAGTAACTGCTAAGTAGTAGCAGAACTTGCGAAGATCAGTGTATACGGGCATATACGCGAACCGTCTATCTAGTATCGTATCGATAATCCCTTATACTACTGTTTTCCCTAGCTTTCTTGTTTTAGTAGACAGGCCCCTATTCGGGGTCGAGTCGGTAACTAGTCGGTATCTCCTCGTTTTTATACAGCTTATCTTGTCTACTAGTAGGTCCGTAGTCTATTAGATTGCGTATATTAGCACTCCTTTTAGTAGCTAGTATAGTGTGTCTACTACTAAAGACCGGTATATATCGACGTGTTTCTAGCGCTATATAAAGCAATCGATGTCGTAGACGTTCTACGGATCCTTCGCTATATATTCGCCTTTGCGTTGCCTTAGATGTCGCTGCTTCGTAGATTCGTGTAACCGCTATTCTACTATAATATCGAGGTGCTCTCGTTCTATCGGGTGCACTAGGCAGCTTAGGCAATGCATATTTGTCTTAACTCCGGTAATTGCAACTTGCTCTTTATAGTCTACTAACATTACTACTAAGATTGGAAAGCACCTACGCGTCGCGCTATCTGCGTATATAATGTCCTAGCCCTCGCCGTCGGCCGCTTTTATAGCGGAGCGAAATATATGTACTATCGATATATAATATACACTGTTTTTAGTAAAACTATCGCTATCCTTAACGACCGGCAGTAGTCCTAGTAAGATCGTACCGGGTCTGTTATTCGCGTTGCGTGCTCGTGCGTATAGGTTTCCGATAGTAAGGTATATAGGGTATGCTATTAAGTTACCTTAGTAGTTGGTTATCTGCGTTTTATCGGTTAATACGATTAGAGGTACGATCGTTGCGCCGTCTATGTTTATCTTGCTCTAGGTATCCTACTACTAGTCTGCTAACGCTATATTAGAGTAGATTCGCCGTAGTAGGTCGTTAGTCGTCTACGCTCGATATAGCTTATATACTAGATTATTCCTAAAGCTACTATAACCTATCAAGAATATTACTGCTTTCTTAACGGATCGGTATCGCAGTACTAGCTCCGTGCTACCGTAACCCGTTCGACTTATCGGAAGGTATAGCTTTCGAACCTTTATTTAACCTAATACCCTCGATAGTAGTATACCGCCGGCTCGCAGTTTCGACGTTATAGCCTTTATGCTTTTCTAGCTTAGTAGATCGTATAGTAGTGCTAGCCTCTCGTCTTCGAAAAGCCTCGCAATTGTATATCCGGATATTCTCTCTCTCTTTAAGAATTACGTAAAGCTTATATCGAACAGTAACTTGAATGTTCCGTACTCGCCCGAAGTATCTTATATTCGTATTTCAACGCTGCTTATAGATTAGGCGCTTGTATTCACTCTACTATACTAAACTGTAATTATGCTATACCTAGCTATAGGCTTGCTAGCGGTACGGCTAGTGTATTCGGTAAATACATCGATATTATCCGCGGTACGGTAGCCTTTTAGTGTTAGCCGTAATCTTATTAACTTCTAGCTTCCTAGCGTTATTGTCGTTCCGGCGGCAGTTGCCTATACGCTTTCTATTTCGTCTTCGTCCGCTAGGCTATCCTATATATCGAATTCCGGTGATTTAAGATATCTATCCTATTTAATACTATCTATACTTCCCTTATCTTCCTATAGCGCTAGTACTATTAGCGTTAATATCGTTGCTAGAATAGCTTCTATTGTGCCTTCTTTATTTACGTCTTGCTATGTGCCTTCTAGTGTCGATCTGTCGTCGGCTTGTTCGGCGCTCTAGTTACTACCTTAGATCGTATGTAAGTCAAGTCGGGCTCGCTTCGCGGTATTGTTTGTAGTAGAATCGTACTCGGCAAATTCTTTTAGTACGACGCGTTTCTCGCACTTGTTTCTATATTACTTATAGCCGTAGGAGCTTTTAAGTAGCCGGTTGCATAACCCGCATTCGATATAGTAAGACATTACTATATATATAGTTGGCTTTCGATGATAGGCGCTAGTGCTATAGCTACTATAGGGTTGCCGTGTGTCGACGTATACGAAGTTACTAAGGCTCTACTACTACGAAGTTAGGTATAAGTCGGGGTCCGACTCGATGTCGATTCGTAGCCCGCGGATTCGGCAAAATCTCGGATTTATCCTGTTCGATTATACTAACTTAATGTTACTCTACTAGCGCCTCTTGCGATAATATTTAAATACTAATTTGTATACCGACTCGCCGTCCGACTCGGCTACTAGTTAGGACCAATCGGAAAATCAATACTAAATATAAACGACCGTACTACACTTCGACTAGACTTCTACGTTACTTCTAACGCCCTAAGGCCTGTATATTATACCGTAAAATGCGTTATACATATTCAATTCTGTATACGTATAGGAGTAGCATTGCTCCGGTTTGATACTACGCCGTAGCATTATTAATTACGTTAAATTCGCCCGGTACTACTAAGGCTTGCTCTAGTTATATTATAGCTAGGTTGTATTCCTAAGCAAAGTGAACGAATAGCGCTCGAGTGACTGCTAGTGAGTATTGCTTAGCCGACTTAGTAACGACGTCGTTTAAGGCGGCATCTAATAAGCGGTTTATATTAAATCTAAGGCCTCTAAGACTCGTAGCAGTTACGACTACCCTGTCGGTGCGCCTATTAGATAGAAGTATAAAGCCTTATCCTGTCGACTCTATTTGATTTTCACATATACGCCATTACACACACGCTATTACATATACGCTATTATATAGACCTATACGCTGACTTATTAATATCAACCTATGTCTTAACCTCTAGCGTAGCTAAGTATCGGGTCTCGCGTCGCTCTAGGGATAGTGCGCCAGTTATCCGCTCCCTAGCTAATAGCACTATTCTATTAGCTAGAGCCCGCGGCTCTAACCCGCTTTAGGGTTCTAGGTGTTAAGGTCGGCTAGGTGTGTTTCCGGTCGGGGTCGAATTGCCCTTATACTAGACTATATCTTCGACGCAGCGAGATCTAGAGCTAATCGTATCGATATAGGTGCTTTAGCCGGGTATTACCTACTCGCTCGCCTACACTTAATAGGATATTATAGGTTATAACCTAGAGTTGATCGCCTTTCTATACTAGCAGGCCGGGGAGGGTAACAATGCTCGCGTCTACTATTTTCTAGTCGGCAGCAATTATACTACTACTAGTGCCTCTTTCTATTTTATAGGCTAGTTCGCTAATAAGGATTTGCTACTCGATCGCTCGTACCTAGAAGACTAGTTTGTATACCTCCTATGCGATCTAGTTCTAGCTAATACTAAGCTCGCCGACTATATTATGTTTCCGGACGGCAGTGTGTTAGACTAGGACGCTAGTAAGGATCGTACTATTGCTTTAGTCCGCGGCGTAGATAAGCAGTACATCGATAGTGTCTAGAGAAGTACGTTTTACTATAACTCGAATGTTTAGCTACCGCTAACTCTAAGTAGCACGATAAACGTTTGCTACGGTCGGCTTAAGGCAGTATTGTATGCTATCGCAGGATAGCGTACGAGCACTGCTAGTCTAGTATAGACATATGTATCATTTATATATAGGGTTACTAAGTTCGGGGTCGATTAATGATTTAGGGGCGGATTGACACTACGACTCGGCATCTTAGAGTTAGCCTACACTTTTCGGTAATACTATTAACATATTAAACTCATATCCTACTGTATTACGATGCTATTTTCTAGTATTACCGTCTTCGTATTAGACGCTCGGTTAGCGCTAGACTAACCTGTATCCTATATGCTAGCGGCAACTACGCCTTCGCGGATTATCGAATTACCTAGAAGTAACTTGAAACATTCCGGCATATATAGCGACTAATTTGAGTACAGATACGTATGCCTATGCATTTTATCGCGATAGGCCTTAATATAGATTGATGTAGTGCCGAAGAGTTTAGCTACTACTAGTTGAAATTATTGTCCTAGCTACTATCCTAGCATTCTACTACTACTGCTACTGCTACCGACTCGCTATAGATAGCCTACTTAGCCTCGATTCGTATAAGTTCCGCACTGCTTAACTTTCCGACATCTAGTTTCCTTGTCCGATCTAGCCTCCCGGCTACTAGATCTATATCCTATTACTACTGTTACTGCTACCGACTTACTACGGATGCCCTACTCGGCCTAGAGTCGCATAAGTTCCGCACTGCTTTACTTCCCGCTATCTAGTTTCCTTGTCTTATCTAGCCTCCCGGCTACTAGATCTATATCCTATTGCTACTATTACTGCTACCGACTCGCGGCGGATACCCTACTCGGCCTAGAGTCGTATAAGTTCCGCACTGCTTTACTTCCCGCTATCTAGTTTCCTTGTCTTATCTAGCCTCCCGGCTACTAGATCTATATCCTATTGCTACTATTACTACTACCGACTCGCGGCGGATAGCCTAATTAGTCTCGACTCGTACGAGTTCCGTACTGCTTTAGGTCCCGCTATATAGTTTCTTGTCTTTTATAGTATCTCGTTGTAATTCTCGGTAGAAGTACTATAGGATTTTCGTCGCCGTTGTAGTTATACCGTAGTTAACGAAGGTCGAGGCTAACAACGCCGTAGGCTCGGATCTATAGTTTCTTGTCTTTTATAGCATCTCGTTATGATTCTCGGTAGAAGTACTATAGGATTTTCGTCGCCGTCGTAGTTATACCGTAGTTAACGAAGGTCGAGGCTAATAACGCCGCAGG
>NW_006921533.1:1217309-1218666 GCF_000340215.1 Pseudocercospora fijiensis CIRAD86
AGATGTAGCAGTAGTAGTATATGAATTGCTAAAGTTCATTCTCCTAATAATGAAATGCTTCTTCTTCTTCTTCTTCTTAATCCTCTAGACGAGACTTACTCTTGTCCGGCGTTGAAGACTAAAGAATACTACTATAACTCTCAGCTAGGACGCTAAACAAATAGGCACGGCTACGCTCGCAAAGAAGGTCTGCGTAGTATACTAGTAGGCAGATAGACATAGCCTTTGTCGTACGGCTAAAGAGGTAGCAGAGGTGGTATATAAATTGCTAAAGTTTATCCGCCTTAAACTTGATTTCGTCCTTAGTAACTACGTAGTAAGCGGGTCGTACTGTGCCTTAAAGTCCTAAATGTGCCTATAGCCCGACCCTATATAGATCTTGTCGGCGATACTATAGTCGACGACTGTACCTACAAGTGGGTTCTAACAGTTATTATATACATCCTGCCTACGAGTCGGGTAGAAACGAGTGTAGTAACGCTTACTAACGATAATTACGGTCATCTTCGGATACTTCTCTTTGCTACCGTAGAGCTTTGTAAAGGCCTTTTTAGGACTACCTAGGTCACTATATAGTACACTACCTCGATTGCTCTTGCGGTTAGTAACTAGGACCGACTACTTGTCAAATTTTCTAGGTCTAGTAAACTTAACGCTCTACAAGTTCTAGTAGTCCTTCTATAGTATACTAGGTTTCGAATTCGAATTATAGCCTACGCGAGGAGTATCTAGGATGCGGCCGGGCACTGTAATTATACTAGTACCTACCGAGAAGCTAAATAGCTTTACGGGAGTTGACTAATAATTACCGGTAGGATCGGCAAGACGGAAGAGCCGCGGACTATTCCTAAGCCTAGCACTAGGAGTTCCGGTAATAGACATAGCATCGAGGTTTAGAAATATAGCTGCGAATTTAAGCATCTTAGAAGTCTAGTCGCCTCTAAGCAGGCGTCGATAAGGCTTATTAGTACGGATTGTATATAGCTCGGTAGGTAGGTACTAGGGATTAGCGCGTATACTAACGTTAAGTACCGGACGATCTAGGTGTCTAAGGGTAATTCCGTAGTATTGACGGAAGTAATCATTTATAGTAATCTGTCGCGTTGTAGCATTCGGGATGCTATAGTCGGTAAGGCGGAATCTAACCTAGTTAGTATTGCTAAAACGCTAAGCCTAGATCTTGTCGGTAGCCTTCGCAAAGCCGATAATAGGCCTAACCTTAACTCTAAACGGCTTTTACTCCGACGCATACAACCTAGCGTAATGCCGTTAGGTTAGATAATAAGGGACCGTTTATTCGGCTAGAGGGCTATAAGGAAGCTTAGGGGCTCGAAAGAGGAAGCTCTCGGGCACTTTT
>NW_006921533.1:1218771-1223002 GCF_000340215.1 Pseudocercospora fijiensis CIRAD86
AATAAACGGTCCCTTATTATCCAACCTAACGGCATTACGCTAGATTGTATGCGTCGGAGCAATGCATAGCGAGAATAATAAAGGTATAGTTGTAGGATACTCCGAGAGTAAGTTAGGCGACTCGGTTGTCCTCCCGCGATGCTCTTACCGCCTTTAACCTAGCTATAATCTAGCTCCGCAGTATAATAGCGGCGCCGCGTAGTAGATAGGGTTTAGCTTCTTATTCTGCTAGAGGCCCGCGATAGCCGTAGCCGTAGTTCGTGTCTCGAGCTTAACTTTACCTACGCCTTTGCCCTAGCTATAATCTTGCTCCGCAGTATAATAGCGGCGCCGAGTAGTAGATAGGGTTTGGCTTCTTGTTCTGCTAGAGGCCCGCGATAGCCGTAGCCGTAGCGTCCTCCTCGCGATGCTCCTTATCGCCGGCGTAGTTCTTATCTCGAGGTTAACCTTGTCTACGCCTTTGCCCTAACTGTAGTCTAGCTCCGTACGCATAATAGTAGCGCTATGTAGTAAATAGTGTCGTAGCGCCGAGTATAGTTCTAGCTAGCGCGCTAGTTGCTAATCGCTCTAGCTACGGTTACGGGGTTGTTTAACCGATCGCCTATACTACGTAACCTAGTCGACTATGTTCGATTTCCTAGCCTAGGGTCTATACTATGTATATTCTACTTAATACTAGAACGATAGGGAACTTCGATAATATAGATAAGGTAAAGGACAGTTAAGAATCGCAGTACGCGGTTAAGTCGTTAGTACTTAATCGAGTCGATAAACGTAGTAGCTAGTTAGCCTTTCCTAACGTAGAGGACCCGGTTAGACAGATTAAACGAAGCATTCGAATCTCGGGTAGGGTAGCGCTATATATCCGCAAGAATAGACCGCCGCTATTTATACGATAGAAGACGAATAAAGAACTGTAAGACGAGGTAGAGCGGTTAGTACTAGAGTTGGAGCAATTGCGTAAAAAGGTTGCGTTTCTATTACGAAAACAATAGGTATATAATAACATTATGCTCGATACGCAAAGAAGGTAGTAACGGAATATAGGGAAACATGCTATACGGATATATAGTAAGAGGGGATAGGAAGGGTAGGGCGGTAGGTTAGGTAGCTTCCTAATACGTCGGTTTGCCGATTAGCAACCTAAGCCGGACTAAGTCGGATAGCTAGTCGGTTATCGAGTCGCATCGCTAATTTAAAGGGCAGAGCGGTAGTCTAAGTCGCTTCCTAATGTATAGGCTTACCGACTCGCACCCTAAGTCGGTTGTCGAGTCGCATCGCTAATTTGTACCTATAGTAGTAGTTATTAATATTAGGCGCGGATAAACACAACGTTAGGCTTGCTTTGCTTATGTCAACATTTTATAGCGTATCTGCTATATCGACGTCGACTCTGTATACTACTTCCCCCGCTCGTAATACTAGCGCCGACGTACGCTATAGCTATATCCTATTATGCTTTACCCTTTTTCCTCTTTTTTTCCTTCTCGAAGCCGAGCGACTATTATATGTCCTAAGCTCGTACCTGTCTGCTTATAACCTATACTACCTATATAATTACAACCGATACTATTACAAATCGGTACGACTCCGTAAAATCTGCCCTCTAAACGCCGGCCGCGCGAGATACTCTTCTACCTATTTGAATGTTAGCCTCCGGAGTCTAGTAGTTGTCGATAATAATAACGGTGTCCGCAGGGGGGAGGTTTATACTAGTTGTAATCTAGCTTGTATATACTACTATAAGCCACTTCTCGTCGCTATATCTATCTACCTTGTTCCTCGTAGACACGAACTCTTTAACAAGGTCGGCCCTAGTAGTATCGGTCTAGCTACTCTAAGTATCGATAAGGATTCTGTATGCTATATTGCTAGTGCTTAGGATGTTATCGTAATACTCGGAGTCTTTTTTCTATATAGCTAGCTACTAAAGATACTACAGAAATGTTAGTCTTATATACTTAGTAGATAGGGGGGCAGATAGATACGTACTAAGTCTAAAACGAAGACATTCTACGGCTTGAAGCTAGCTAGCACAATCTTACTTCTATGCCCGTGCTAGCGCTACTTGCTGCGCTTAATTCGGATTATGTGCCGTAGCGACACTATAACCGGCTCGTTATACAGTGTTAGCATATAGTCCTAGAGGTAGGGATCCGATAAACCGTAGTCGCGTATCCTAGGAAGCATGTTTTTAATATCCTGTAGTGTGAAAGTACTAAGTTCCTTAATTAAGTCTGTATCGCCCCCCCGTAGTGCGAGAAGTAGCGATAGAAACACAGTAAAGACCCGTATTATCTTAGACACGTATATGAATTTAGCATCTTCCGCTACCTTCTATTCTTCGACCTACTCGCTTAGTACTAGATCTTCTATAGATTTAAATTGCAAGCCGATGTTAAAATAGGAATATAGTAGACAATCGATAGCCGGTACGCGCGGAGTATTAGGTATAGGTTGCTATATTAGCGTCTTCTTAAGGCGAACCATTTTCGTTAGTAACTAAGGGCGAAACTTGTCTAGCGCCCGAGTATCTTCATCCGTAATACTTAGTTCTGTTCGACCTACTGTCGCGTTAGAGTATTCGGATTGTAAGTACTTAGAAACCTAATTGCTAATATGCCTAGCCGAGTCGGAGATATTACTATTATCGCTAAACTAGAAGTTACGTTCTATATCGCGCGTCTCTTTAGTCGACAGCGATTAGTCGACGAAATTAAACCGTACTATAGAAGGCGACCAAACAGGGTAGAGGTACCCCTTTATATCGTAGGCATTAACGTGTCTCTATACCGAGGCAGTTGCGATAATAGCTAAATTAGATAGTTTGCTAAAGGGGGTGCTACTTAGGCCGAGAACGAAAGGATAGCCTATAAGACTAGCGACGGCAGTCCACTCTTTAGCGCTATATATCTTAGTAATATAAAACTCGTCGACGATAACAGTCGTAGCTAGTATACGAAGTAGCGGCGGTTTCGAATCAGATTTCTCCGACCGTGTCTAGGACTTCTATTTCTTAGCTCGTTCGTACGTTATAAAATCTAGTACGTTGGATATTATAGTCGAGGTAGTAAGGACGATCCATTTATAGTACTATAAATAAGGGGGTACTTCTATATCCTCGTATTTAAGCAATAAGCGCACCGGGACGCCTTTTTTAAACTACTACTTATCTACAACCTTTGTACCGAACACCTGTTCTAGTTCTAGCCGAGTCGGGAGCGCTATATAATCGAGATAAAGAACGTCCTCGATATATACGACCTAGTTGTAGTTCTACGGACTAGTTCTGTTGCGTCTCTTATCTTTCGTTAGCTTACTAGAGTCTTTTATAAGATACACGAACATAGCTCCGGGGGGTATAAAGTTGTCGATCTTATGTATCTAGTTTTCGGCTAGCTACTTCGGAATACAGACAACGTAAACGCTAGGGCGGATAACCGGCTTTGCACCGCTAGCTAATACCTACGGATCGAACGCAATTTTCTTATTTAGCCGAAGTCCTAGGTTAACCGACGAATTAGATAGCCGAAAGGGATAGGCGTTAGCAGTTAATAGCCCGTTATTACTCTATACCCTCTACTATATCGAGGTTATAGCGACGTACCCTAACGCATATGCCGTCTTACCTATGCCTACGTCTATACCGCCGATATAGAAGTCCGCGCTAGCAACGGAAGCTAGAAGCGTCTAGGTAATTATATAGAATTAGTAAGACTTTAACGGACGAGTCGATCTCTAATTAGGCGGAACAACGCCTATATACGGCGAAGTCTAAGAGGGATCGAGTAGTCTAAAATCGTATATTAACTTGAAGTTCTTAGCGTCGAGATAGGAGTATGCGTTACTAGATAACTGCTTCTCGACGTCGGTTTCTATATCTGAATCTATCGACTAGCTAGGTATCGCCGACGAGATCTAATCGACAAAATTTACTAACGTCTAGATCGGTAGAGGGTCGGCTTAGACTTCTACTTACGTACCCGGTAGTCGTACGGCGAGTTTAGGCTTATTCGGATCTAGTAGCGATACGATCTAACTCGGTAACGACTCGATCTATTTCTAGCGAATTCGATCTCGCTTCGAGTCGATTATATCTCCGGCCTTCTTGCTATTAGTATTATCGGATTTGCTCGGATTACTTTTTCTATTATCCTTAGCATTGTTACTAGCATTTGTCCTACGCCGGAGGTTGTACTAAGGATAGTGCAAGTCTATTTAAAGCGTACTA